>NC_049214.1:18165696-18445696 GCF_013347855.1 Anguilla anguilla | reverse complement strand
ATGGGAGTAACTTTGACGAGCTGCGTGGTGAAAAGATGGTGGGGTCTTTTAAAGAGGCGATGACACCTTTCTTCCCTCGCTCCCCCCGCCCCCCTGCGAGCTCGCTCACGGCCACCCGCGCTGCGCCGCGCCGAGGGCGTGCCCGTCCGCCCCGCTTTCCGGGGGAGGGAACGAGCGCAGCCCAGCTACGGCTCACTGGAAGAACACGCGGCGCCAAGTAGCCATGGCGACGGTTCCCACGGGAAAGCTGTCGCAAGGCCGGGCTGTCACATCTCCTTTTCCGTGCGGAAGGGTGGCGGTCGTGCCTGCGCGGAAGAGAGCGTCCGTGGGGGCGCGGCGGTGGGGGGGTGGCGGGTGGCGTGGGGGGGGACCCTCAGGACCGCAGGCTTTGCTGAGGCAGGCTCGTTCGGCTGCGCTCCTCCCCCGCTCCGCGCGGCTATTCTAGTTTTCGCACCGCTTTGGCTTTTTCCCCGAGCGCGCCGGGGGGCTGAGGGATCGGTGAGGCTCTTTTCGGCGAGGCGATAAGCGGGATAAGGTGCTGCAGCAGAGCCCCCCCCCCCCCCCCCCCCGTCACCCTCGCCGTTTCTCTGAGATAGCATCTGAGTCCCAGCCCCCCCGCCCGGCCCCGCCCGGCCCGGGCCTCATTAGGCATGTGCAGATGCGCGCTCTCCAGGCCTCTCTCTCCAGTGGTTGTGCTTGCTGATTAAGCTGCAGATTGGAGTGGAGCTGAGCCGGTCTGTGCTCGTGGGAGAGCGTGTTTCCCGGGTATCCTGGCACAGGCGGGCTGCTTCACCCAGCAGCCTGGTACTTCCTGAGTGCCCGGGGCTCCCCGGGCTGCCCAGGCTGCCAGCGCGGCACTGAAACGCTGGAGACCCCCGGGTGGGAACCCAGAGAGCAGGAACCCAGAGAGCAGGGACCCAGCGAGCAGGTACCCAGCGAGCAGAAACCCAGAGAGCAGGAACCCAGAGAGCAGGAACCCAGAGAGCAGGGACCCAGAGAGCAGGGACCCAGAGAGCAGGGACCCAGAGAGCAGGGACCCAGAGAGCAGGGACCCAGCGAGCAGGGACCCAGAGAGCAGGGACCCAGAGAGCAGGGACCCAGAGAGCAGGGACCCAGCGAGCAGGGACCCAGAGAGCAGGGACCCAGCGAGCAGGGACCCAGAGAGCAGGGACCCAGAGAGCAGGGACCCAGAGAGAACCGCCCAGTCGAATGAGCAGCGCACGCGCCCCTGCGCCCCTGTGCCCCCGTGCCCCCTCGCCCCCTGCGCCCCCGTGCCCCTGTGCCCCCGCGCCCCCCGCGCCCCTGCGCCCCCATGCCCCTGTGCCCCCGCGCTTTCTGCATCGCTGCCTGTCTAACAGCAGAATGGATCTGTCTGATGGATTCAGGGACAGGAGCCAGATGGAGTATGGGATATGGAGTTGGGGGCGGTGTAGGTCGGCCGTTGTGATTGGACGGGGGCGCGCCGTTTCCTCGGATGCTGCTGCCAGCGCTGCCCTTCTCTCTCCGTACAGCAAGCCTTCCTGTCGCTAATAAATTGCTCTTGTTGAGCTGGGCTTCCAAATTGACCTGGAATGAATAGATCCACTGATCTGCTCTGACTGCAGCCAAGCTGGGACATGCAGTGCACACACAAGCATTAAATCCACATGAGTGCACACACACACACACACACTCACACTCATAATTACAGCCACACACACACACACACACACACATTCATAATTACAGCCACACACACACACTCATAATTACAGCCACACACACACACACAGCCACACACACACACACACACACACACACACACACACACACACACGCACACACGCGCGCGCGCACAGTGAAGTGCAGTTGGTGTGAGCTGCGTGCGGTGCGGCGCTGAACAGGAGCAGATGGCTGTGCGGGGTCTTGTGAAGCTGCTGCACAGGGTTGGCTTGGGTGAGGAGAGGTGCGGCTGTGCATTCAGATACCTCCCCGTATGTACTGTGCAGATCAGCAGCAGCCATCGTCCTGTACAGTAGCAGCGCTGTTTCTGAAAAACGGCGTTCATGGACGGCTGTTTCCCTCCTCCGGTACAGATGAAAGCAGGAAGCCGCTGTCGCGCAGAAATGGAGGGCGAGGTGAGGGCGAGCTGTCGGCCGGCGTGGAGGCGGTCCCCGGTCGGCCCGCGGTCGGCCCTCCCGCACCGCACCGCTGAAGCGGCAGGAGCGAACACCGCGCGCCCAGCCGCCGGACCCGCTGATAGGAGAGCCGGGGAGGAGCCCGGGGAGACGCCAGCGCGCTGATATCCAGGGCTCTGTCCCATTAGCACGTTAGCGGAGGCCCTAATCCTCTGCAGAAGGGCCGCGCTCTAAGCCGGTGTTTGGTAATTGAAATGGCTGTGTTGGGCCCGTGGAGGAGTGGTATTTACAGACGCTCCCCGGGGACGGGCAGCATGCTGAAATTCCTCCCGTCTGTGTTTGTGCAGGTGACATTTAGTGTGCAGATTCTACACTCATCTCCTTATAAACAGACAGCAGGAGCAGAATACCACAGTCCTGAACTCCGCTTCAACCTTTTTTGAAGTAACAGAAAAAAAAGCAGCCGTCAGTAATTCAGGACACGTTTCGGCAGAAATGGAGACGGCAGACGGCCGACGCTGCCGTGGAAACGGACGTCTGATGGATTGTTTGCACCCGCCGTTTGATCCGCCGTTGCCGCGGCGCCCTGTCGGAGCGGGGGCCGCCCAGGTCCTCTTTCCTCGGGTGGAGCGACGCGCCCGTCGTGGTGGCGGGCAGGCGGGCGGGGGCGGCCTCGTTGCCCGCTGTTGACCCCGGGCCGGCGAGGAAAAGTCAAAAGCTAACGGGAACCTGTGAGAAATCCCACCGCAGCGCCTGCTGCAGAACAAACACCCCCCGCCTGCCAGAGCCACGCACGCGGGGCACGAAGGAGGCCTGACTGTCCCCCCCGTCCTCCCGTCCCCCCCATCCCCCCGTCCCCCCGTCCCCTCCTCTTTCAGTGTTTGGCAAACGTACAGAGAGCTCTGGGGCGGTGGAGGCTTTTCCAGGATTTTCAAAAGGGTGTTTTACCTTTATTCTGAGCGCCATTAGCATGTTTGTCAAAAAGCCCGGCCGAAACAAAAAGCCTCTTTGACCAGCTTCTAAAAAGCCTCCGTTAATCTCCCAGCTAAAAGCTCCCTGCCTGAACCCTGGGTCCTCCTCCCAGCTGTGGCCCGCTTCTCTAATAGGCTTGTGGGTCTGTTACCAGGGCCAGGGAGACCAGACCTCAATCAAATTAAAATGTTCATTCTTAATATGAGAGCATTTTCTCTTGACACAGTGTCTGGGCAGATGTGGGGTTCATACCCAGGGTGGCGTGAGACAGCGCTGTGCCACTTTAGCCTAGCGGCCACAGGAAGTGGGACCTGCCAGGTCACCAACAGCACAGAACTGGGCCCCCTTTAGCCTAGCAGGAACAGGAAGTGGAACCTGCCAGGTCACCAACAGCACAACACTGGGCCCCCTTTAGCCTAACAGCAACAGGAAGTGGAGCCGGACAGGTCCGCACAGTGCTGGGCCCCTTTAGCCTAGCGGCCACAGGAAGTGGAGCCCGTTGGATCACAGAGAACAGTGCTGGGCCCCTTTAGCCTAGGGGCCACAGGAAGTGAAGCCCGTCGGGTCACAGAGAGCCCAGCGCTGGGTGACGTAGCGCTTCCCAGATGGCGCGCATCGCGGCGCTCGCTCGCCGCACGAGCTTCCAGGAGTGAAAGCGGCGGACGCGGTCGTCAGACCGAGGGTCCGTCAGGCTAATTGCGTCCTCGCTGTTGTGCTGGGGCTGGTGTGAGAGCCTTCGGGGAGCTGGAGAAAATAACAGCGCAGGCATTAACGGCCGCGTGCTCTGTTTAATTAGCTCTGCTCTCTGCTTTCTCATTAAGCAGGCTGAGCCTCAGCATCTTCTGCAGAGGAGCGCTGTGAGTGTGTGTGTGCGTTTGTGTGTGTGTGTGAGTTTGAGTGTGTGATTGTGTGTGTGTGTGCGTTTGTGTGAGTGTGTGAGTGTGTGAGTGTGTGAGTTTGAGTGTGTGTATGATTGTGTGTGTGTGTGTGTGTGCAGTTGTGTGAGTGTGTGAGTGTGCGTGCGCCTGCGCATGCGTGTGTATGTGTGTGGCCAGTCGTACTGGTGAAGGCTGCTCATGTCTGAGGGGACAGAATGGGGGAGTTTAGTTGGAGGAAAGCGTTTAAAGCTTTGAGTAGAAGCGGAGTGTCTCTCTGCACAGCAGGAGTCCTCCGTCTTCCTGCGGGTCAGCAGCCCCCCCCCCCGCCTTCTTATCCATACCTGCCCCCTGGCCAATCACAGCACAGCATTGAGACTTGACTGCCCCTGCATTTCCGTCTCTAACATTGGCAGAGCAGTTCCCCCTTTGATGTGATCCCTTCCCCACAAGCTCAATCAGGATGTACAAAAGCATACAGATTCATATCTGGGTATCTCTCCATGTGGGCCAAATATTTGAAGGGTCATTTTCGACAGGTGGAATTTTCACAGATTGTGGAAGCGTGTTGTCCCAGGAGACTTTCGGAATCAACCAGATATTTCAACAAGAGGCTATTTAAAGATTAATACTTTTGCGGTAACAGTCTGTAGGCAGTTCGATTCTGTAATTGGGGCTCTTCAAAGGGTTTGACTGTGCCGCGGTGCGTTTCTATTTCTGCGGATATGGAAGGAGTGGAGAGGGGTTGTTCAGACGAGCCCGTTTCTGTACCAGCCCGCCGCGTGCCTTCTCCCGTGTCTGAACTGAGAGGATGAAACGTTCGGCTCTGCCCGCGCTTGTCCATCATCATCATCATCATCATCACTCTCTCTCTCCACTTCGATGAGAGAATCTGTCTGCATAGAGTGGCTCTAATCATATAATCAGTGATTTTTCTTCTCATCGAGAGAATCTACATTTCTCGAGTGGTCTGTTGGTAAGGCGCAGTATGTAAGCATGCTGTGTTCCTCTCTATATGAGCTCTTTGTATGGAGCTTTTTTACCGATGCTCGTGGAGCCACAGTCATAACTCATAGCGAGCTGATGGGATTTTTTCGCTGCCAGAGAAGGTATTGAAGGAAGATGAAAAGCGGAGAGAGGAAAACGGGAGAGATGGGGGGCCGTACGGGAGAGGTCGTCTGTATTTACATTTCCCCGTACGGCCCAGGAGAGGCCGCTGAGCTGTGGGTGAGCCGCCGCTCTTATTTATGTGATCAGATCAGCTCTGAGGGACCAGAGGGGAGCCAGCGGCCTCTTCCAGTCACGGGCCGAGGCTCCTCACCAGGCCCGCCTCCCGCTTGTGTGGAAGTGGATTAGCGGGAGTGGGGAGGGGGGGGGCCTGCGTCGCGCTACAGCAGGTGGGGCTTATCTAAAGATGGGAGTCCTTCTTAAGTGGCGGCATTTCCCCTCGATCCTCGCTGATAAACTGGATTCCGTGCAGACTCTGGATTGCAGTGCATTGTGGGTAATGTAGTACTGCCCGATCCCCTGACAGCAGGCCGGGACCCTGCTGCCATGGAGATGACACGTCCGTCATCCATCATTCATGCGGTCTCCCGCCTCAGTCCCCGCCCCCTCCAGACAGCTCTGCGCAGCCGGTCTGACCTGGATAAACACGGACCGCAGAAGAAACCAGCGGCTTTATGAATAATGTATCCCCCGAGCGGGTGAGGGGCGGAGGAGCCGGCAGGTCGAGGCGCTTTTAAAGTCCTCAGCAGCCCCCGCGCAGGGAGGCCGCCGCGGAGCGCATCGCCGTGGAGGAAGGGAATTTGCGAGCGCCGTCCTGAGCCTGTAACAACGCGGCAGAGATGTGCTCGGTCCTGACCACTCCCCGGGTTTGCGTATGCTGAACGCCCACTGCGTTAACGCTGCAGTGTCCCCTCTGCAGGACATGCCACCGGACGTGTGCAGAGTACTGAAAAACAGAGAGAAAGCGCAACGATGGCGTCGAGTGTCGCGCGTGCGGGGTGCTGCTGAAAAACATGGGCCTAATGAGGAACCAATCAGAGACCGGCGCACGGAGAGGGGCGGTTTTATTTCTGCGGGGAAAACAGAGCTGTCGTTAGAACGACCGCAGGGGGCAAAGAGGCAGAATTATTTTGACATTTTCTGGAAAGGTGTCATCGCAGTCATTATGCGGGTAATGGATTTCTCCCTCGCGGTCCCACGGCCGTACCCAGGGCAGTAAAGTGAGTCAGGTCTGCTCCGTGCCGGGGGTGACCCGGCCTGAATGGCGCTGATCAGTACTATCAGCGTCCCCCCGTCGAAATCCCCGCCACGCGCCGTGTTCATCAGCAGAAAAGCGTGTCCTCGTTTCTCCTCCAGATGGACGTGGGCGTGGACCGTTCAGAGCGGCTGGGAAGGGCTTCCGCGGAGCTGCGTTATTTAATCGCGCGCGTGCAGCTGGATGCTCAGGCGCTCGGCGGTGCGGCCGCCGCGCTGCCTGCGCAGAAAGGCAGTCCCCGTCGCGTGCTTTTCGGAAGCGCTCGTTTCCCGCGCGGCTGCCAGCTCCTTTGAGCCGCGCAGCTGGCTTTGCCCGCGCGCGTCCGTCCCGTCATCCAGGGAAACCATTTTGGAACCGAATGAGAGCGTGTTATGAAAATGCGCCATGTTATGGTTTATTGAACAGAAAATGTCATCTGCGCTGAGACACGGCAGCCGCATAACGCAGTGAGAATTCTGTGAAATGGGCGTTGGCGATGTGGCCCTTCTCAGGAAGAAGACAAACGGTGGCCTTGCGTTTCCTATGAACTGAATTTCTTCACTCTCCGAAGAAAGAAGAAGAATGTGTACTAAAAAATATTTTAGTTGCTTGCTAGGTAGCCAGTGGAGTCAGCTAATACACGCTAAGAGTAACTGTGAAAGCTAACCTGTCTAATCTATGCAAAACACTGTCACACTTCCACCCTGCTTTCTTTGGCATAGATGGCACTGGTTCTCTCTCTCTTCCTCTTTATCTCTCCTCCCTCCCTTCCTCCCCCTCTCTCACACATGAACACACTCACACCAAACACGAACACACCACACACAGACACAGACATCCACACACACCCTGGTATTAATATTTATAATCTGGTTGGCTAAATTATTCAAATACTGGTGTTGTTGAACTTGATAAAGAATATTGGGGTGAATTGTACTTGGGTATTGTAGTATTTGTTTATAAATGAAAAAGCAGATAACTAATGCTATGGACTGAAGTGGCCCTTTTGAAGAGCGGAGGTGGTGTGTGGTCTCAGGGCTGTGATGGGTAGAAGCCAGGTGCGCAGTTCCTCAGCTCAGTACACTGCGTGCGGCTGTGTTTGCGCTGTGTGGCAGTAGCGTGTGAGGGAGGACAGCCGCTCCACACTCAGAACAGGTGAAAGCTCGGGGGGGAGCCCGCTTCCTCATAGTGACACATTCCTCCTGAGGGTGGCTGTTTGCCCTCCCCCACCTCCCCCTGCAGCGGAGCATCGTTGCCGTGCACCGCGTCCCGCCGCGCCCTCCTCTGACCCCCCCCCCCCGCAGCGGCGCGAGCTCGCCGGGCCCCGGCGTGCCTGGGGAGCCTCGCGGTCGTCTCAGGGCTTGGGGACACGCCAAAGCCGACCGCGGCGCGAGGGATGACTAGAGAGCAGATCTGGCCTGAGTTCAGCAGGAGCCTGGCCTGGGCGTGCAGGAGGCTCCCTGCCACTCCGGTTTCTCCTGCTGTTCAGCTCCTCCTGTACAGCTCCTCCTGTACAGCTCCTCCTGTACAGCTCCTCCTGTTCAGCTCCTCCTGTACAACTCCTCCTGTTCAGCTCCTCCTGTTCAGCTCCTCCTGTACAGCTCCTCCTGTACAGCTCCTCCTGTACAGCTCCTCCCGTACAGCTCCTCCTGTACAGCTCCTCCTGTACAGCTCCTCCTGTTCAGCTCCTCCTGTACAGCTCCTCCTGTTCAGCTCCTCCTGTACAGCTCCTCCTGTACAGCTCCTCCTGTTCAGCTCCTCCCGTACAGCTCCTCCCGTACAGCTCCTCCTGTACAGCTCCTCCTGTTCAGCTCCTCCTGTACAGCTCCTCCTGTTCAGCTCCTCCTGTACAGCTCCTCCTGTTCAGCTCCTCCTGTTCAGCTCCTCCTGTACAGCTCCTCCTGTTCAGCTCCTCCTGTACAGCTCCTCCTGTACAGCTCCTCCCGTTCAGCTCCTCCTGTACAGCTCCTCCTGTACAGCTCCTCCCGTACAGATCCTCCCGTACAGCTCCTCCCGTACAGCTCCTCCTGTACAGCTCCTCCTGTACAGCTCCTCCTGTTCAGCTCCTCCTGTACAGCTCCTCCTGTACAGCTCCTCCTGTTCAGCTCCTCCTGTACAGCTCCTCCTGTTCAGCTCCTCCTGTACAGCTCCTCCTGTACAGCTCCTCCTGTTCAGCTCCTCCTGTTCAGCTCCTCCTGTTCAGCTCCTCCTGTTCACCTCCTCCTGTACAGCTCCTCCTATACAGCTCCTCCTGTACAGCTCCTCCTGTACAGCTCCTCCTGTTCAGCTCCTCCTGTACAGCTCCTCTCATTGATGGTGCTGATATGGGCCCAATCAGAAGCAGCCACTTGTCTTTCTGTAGTGGGTTCACTTCAGTTTCTGCAGCGTAGAGTAAGAGAAAGGTCAAGAGCGCATATTTCTGGCTCCATAGCGTGGGCCAGATTGAACCAAATTAAGACGCCCTTTTTGCTCAACCCACATTTGTAAGGGGGGAAAAGAAAATTTGTTACGACGAACTAAAGTTGTTTGGATTACTATTAAAGCCTGCTGCCGCTACTGCTACCGTTTCTGTTAATACTACTAAACTGACCCTTGAACTGAAGTTCTCTCTCCGTGCTATTAGACGTTTTGTCATCCTGTGTAATAGCTTTGGTAAATGCACTTGAGGACCCGTGCCCTGTGAAGAGGAGAATGAGCAGGGATTATGCTGACACTGTTCCCAGTGTGTGTAGAGTTAGGCGAGTGGAAGGGAAGTGCTGTGCAGCGCTAGGTCCCGCGCTTATCTTATCAACCAAGACGAAACAAAAGCTCATAATAAATGAAGTCTAAAGCATATCATTGCTACATGCCGTTGCCCTGGAGTGCATCTGGGTGTATCTGTGCGCACACACCCCGGTGTTGGACCACTTCCTGTTACTGCTCACGGAAAAAGTGGAGTCCAGGTGTTAGAGGCCAAAGGTCTTCGCTTCACTTTTAGACTTTCATTTTTATCTGTGGTGAGAGAAAAGGGGGGGGGGGGGGCTGAACTGAGCAGAGGGAGCTGGTACAGTCACTGGTCTCGCTACTGCCTCCTAGAGCCCGGTTGCTTCACTGCGCTCTGTTTGCCAGCTGAAATGGCCGTGGGCTGGTTTGAGCTGACGCCTGCGGTGCCAGGACGTCTCTGCTGATATCTGCTGTGTCTCTGAGTGAAGGACAGCGGCCGCTCGCCTCCGCCGCCTTGCAGTGAAAACCCAAACTGGGCTTCCTGCCCGGAGAGGACGCAGTTTGCCCTGCGCATTTTAACACGTTTTCAGTGGGCAGAAGGTAGAAAAGCTTGGCTTACAATCCTGATGGCTATTTCTGGTTGAGGGTCTTCTGCCGTTCTTCTGTAACGTAGTTCCTTGCTTACAGGCAGGCGGGCTGACCAGAGGAGGGGTCCTTCATTTTGTTTTGTGGTACATGATGTGTCTTGTGCGTGAATCACTCTCCGTCGAATCATAACACTTTAGCTTGTGTCTCTGAGGTGCGGAATTAAAAGAGCATAAATTGATTGGCCCACAGTAAGAATTCCCCGGCCAATCAGCTGCTCCCAGAGCACACGCCCGCACGGACCGAAGGCTTTACGTGTCCTCGCTCAGCAATTAATATTTTCTCTAATGAGTACTGTGGCTGGAATATGCCTGCATTGGAGCCAGCGAGGATCGATGGTGGGCTCTCAGGCACGGGGGCAGTGGAAGGGGAGCAGGCGGGGGGCGGGGCTTTCAGGGTGAACCAGGGGTCAGGGACGCATTTGCCAGATTGGGGGGAGGGGTTTACGCTCCCTGACCCCGACCCCTTCCCCTGCCCTTTTGACTTCTGCAAGCGTCTCAGTGTCGCGCCTGATCATCTGAAGCTTGATCTCACCAGGGAAATTACATTCGGAAATGCACTGAATTCATGTAGATAATTGGTTGAACTTTTAACGATTCCAGTTCCCTTTGATCCACGCGTTGTTCCATGTGAAATGTCTGGGCGTACGCAGGTGAAGCGCGTAGCGGTGTTAGCGGCTAGCTCGCGCGCCCGTTTGATGGAGGCAGCCCGGGCTGTAGATGAACTGTTTAGACGGGACAGCGGCCCCCGCCTCCTCCACAGCCCCGCCCACCTCATAAAGTATGCATATCAGCAGGGCTGAACGGCACACCATAAACCAGGCCGCAGAAGGCCTGTGTGCTCTGTGTGGCTGGGAGGGTGGGGGTGTGGGGAGAGGAAGTGGGTCATGTGAGGGGCGGGGGGGAGGGGTCTTCCTGGTACCAGAGCTGCCGTTGTGACTTCAGGTCCCAGCACAGTGCTTTGAGGAACATAGCCAGGGGCTGCCTGAGGTCCACCTCCTCACTCTCCTCAGTGCCTCCTCACACTCCTCTCTACCTCCTCACTCTCCTCTCTACCTCCTCACTCTCCTCAGTGCCTCCTCACACTCCTCTCTACCTCCTCACTCTCCTCAGTGCCTCCTCACACTCCTGTCCACCTCCTCACTCTCCTCAGTGCCTCCTCACTCTCCTCTCTACCTCCTCACTCTCCTCAGTGCCTCCTCACACTCCTCTACCTCCTCAAACTCCTCAGTGCCTCCTCACACTCCTCTCCACCTCCTCACACTCTCCTCTACCTTCTCACGCTCCTCTCTACCTCCTCACTCTCCTCTCTTCCTCCTCTCTTCCTGCTGACGCTCCTCTCTTGCTCCTCTCTTCCTGCTGACGCTCCTCTCTTGCTCCTCTCTTCCTGCTGACGCTCCTCTCTTGCTCCTCTCTTCCTGCTGACGCTCCTCTCTTGCTCCTCTCTTCCTGCTGACGCTCCTCTCTCCCTGCTGACGCTCCTCTCTTCCTCCTCTCTTCCTGCTGACGCTCCTCTCTTCCTGCTGACGCCCCTCTCTTCCTGCTGACGCCCCTCTCTTCCTGCTGACGCTCCTGTCTTCCTGCTGACGCTCCTCTCTTCCTCCTCTCTTCCTGCTGACGCTCCTGTCTTGCTCCCCTGTGCAGGTGAAGTGCAGGAGTTGTTGCTGTCTGGCCGGGCGTCTGTGGGGAGCGCATGAGGAGACCCGTCCCAGCTCAGGCCCCACCCAAACACGCACCCTCACTGGAGAGAGAGACGCAGGAGCACGCGCTGTCTCCACTCCTGCTGCAGTCATGGTAACCCGTCTGCCTGTCTGTCTGTCTGTCGGCCTGTCTGTTGGTCTGCCAGTCTGTCTGTCTGTCTGTCTGTCTGTCTGTTTGCCTGTCTGTCTGTTTGCCTGTCTGTCTACTGGTGTGTCTGTCTGCTGGTGTGCCTGCTCGCCTGTCTGTCTGTCTTCTGTCTGTTTGTCTGTCTGTTAGTGTGCGTGCTTTTTTGTGTCTGTCTTGGTATGCATAAATGTGTGGGTGTACATGTTGGTGAATGTGTGTTTGTATATGTGCATGTGTGTGTCAGTTTGAGAGAGGGAATGTGTGTGTATGTGTGTGTGTATGGGTGTGTGAAAATGGGAATCATCATATATTTTGCCGAGTGCATGTGAACATTCATTGTGTGTGGGTGCGCCTGCGTGTGCTCGTCCTGTTCAGAATCACGGCAAGATGGTGGCAGCGCTGGCATCCCACACACGAACGCACGCAGGCTTCGCCTCTCTCTCGGCGCTGTGTCGGCACGCGTCCAGGCGATGGAGGGGGAGGAGTGCGACGCGGGGAGAGGGGGGGCGTGGGGGGGCGTGGGGGGGGCACGCGGATGGCTGCTCGTGGCGGGAGTGACTTGGAGCCTACCTGGTGATATAGCACTGTGTCAGCGACTCGGGAAAGAGAGAGATCAGGGTGTGATTAATGACCCTCACCTCCGACTGGGGGAGCCAGGCCTCCAGAGACTGCAGAGCATGAATTATTAAAGCCGGGCGGTGGGGGCCGGGGGGGGGGTGCTCATAAATAACCCTGGGTAATGAGCGTGGAGCGAGCACTCCGCAGGAAGAGAGGGGTGACCTTGGGCTCACAATAGCTTTGTGAAGCATCAGCCACCTTGTTCTCCCGCACTTCATCTCTCTCTCTCTCTCTCACACAAACGCACGCACGGCGCGTACGAGGGCGAGCGAGCGCGCGAGCCCGGCTCTGTGTACGCCTCGCCCGGCCTCGGCGCCGCGCACGCCCCGCGTTTCCGTCCTCCCCCGCACGCGTCCCGGAACATTCCGCAAACACAGGCGCCATCCCCTCTTTACAGCGCGTCCTAAGCGTTAATATCGATCACACCGAGTAAAGCAGATGTAATTAACGCTGGCGCTCGGACGGGCCGGGCTGGGTGTGGGAATGCTAAATCGGCTGGGCTGAGTGCGGTCGGCGGGAAGTTTCCGGGTAGAACTTTGGCTCTGACGCACTTTTTTTTTATTGGTTGAGTTCTGTAATTGTATTAAAGCGGAGGGAGGGGTGTAATTGTGAAACCACCAGTATCCTGTGCGGCTGCCTGTATCATGCATTAATCAGAGGATGAATTTTTAATGCAATCCGCTTGAGGCTAGCCATACTCTTCTGCTGCACTGTAGCACCTGAGCCCTTTCTCACAGAGATACACACTCACACACACACCACCTACGCGCACGCACACAAGCACACACACAATCACACCCATACACCACCTACACACACACACACACGCACACACATGCATGCGCACTCGCACACAAACACGCACACACCCACCACCTACAGACACCCAATACATTGCACTCCTCATTTATTATATTACCTCACACCCCATGTACCTCACACACATGTCAGTCAGAACACACACTACACACCTCACAAACCTCACGCTGCTTAATCCCCCCAGGGACAGCGCACACGACGCACCAGCGTCTGGAGCTCCATACGTAGCGTTAGCGTTAGCGTTAGCGTGCTTGTTTTGGCCCGAGCTGCGGCGTGTAGCGCTGCAGAGCCCGTGTGATTGAGGAGGTGCTGTGGGCTGTGGGCAGCGCGTGGCTTCACTGTGGGCTTTATGGTGGCGTTTGAGCGGCTCAGTCAGACGTGCTCACGCGGCGCAGGTGGCGGGCGGCTGGGGAGCGGTAAATGATGGCGATCGGCCTTGTTTTATGGATCGGGGCTGTGCTTGTGCTGCATTTACCTGCAATCCACAGACAGGCAGCAGCATGAGCCCCTGTGTGCAGAGTTTAGCCCTGGACACGCAGACAATCTTTACACCGCATTACACTGCAAACACACTACCTGCAGTCTCTGGACCCAAACACAATCATACACACTGCTGCCAGTATCCAGTCACATCCCAAACACAATCATACACACTGCTTCCAGTATCTAATCACATCCCAAACAAACATACACACTGCTGCCAGTATCCAATCACATCCCAAACAAACATACACACTGCTGCCAGTATCCAATCACATCCCAAACACAATCATACACACTGCTTCCAGTATCTAATCACATCCCAAATCACAATCATACACACTGCTGCCAGTATCCAATCACATCCCAAACACAATCATACACACTGCTTCCAGTATCTAATCACATCCCAAATCACAATCATACACACTGCTGCCAGTATCCAATCACATCCCAAACACAATCATACACACTGCTTCCAGTATCTAATCACATCCCAAACACAATCATACACACTGCTGCCAGTATCTAATCACATCCCAAACACAATCATACACACTGCTGCCAGTATCCAATCACATCCCAAACACAATCATACACACTGCTTCCAGTATCTAATCACATCCCAAATCACAATCATACACACTGCTGCCAGTATCCAATCACATCCCAAACACAATCATACACACTGCTGCCAGTATCCAATCACATCCCAAACACAATCATACACACTGCTTCCAGTATCTAATCACATCCCAAACACAATCATACACACTGCTTCCAGTATCTAATCACATCCCAAACACAATCATACACACTGCTGCTAGTATTCAGTCACATCCCAGACAAACATACACACTGCTGCCAGTATCCAATCACATCCCCAAAACACAAACACACACACTGCTTCCAGTATCTAATCACATCCCAAACAAACATACACACTGCTGCCAGTATCCAGTCACATCCCAAACATACACACTGCTTCCAGTATCCAATCACATCCCAAACACAGTCATACACAATGCTTCCAGTACCTAATCACATCCCAACTGCAGTCTGCCTAAATTACATCCCAATCACAAAAACAGAGCCTGCCGCTGCCGTAGCTGTGGGAATGATTTCTGCCCTGCTTTGCGTTTTCAAAGATGCGCTGGCAGTCTGTGGAGCGCCAGCGCAGTGCACAGTGGTGCCCTAGATAAGGCGGTCCTGTGTGTGCTGCGCTCTGTGGCACTGCGCTGTAGTGCTGCACAGTGAAGCAGCTCCTTCGCTTCCCCAGCCCAGCAGTCTTTCACAGGTCCTCAGCGTGCTCGCGCGTCTGTCTGTTCAGGTGAGACGCAGCTCAGGTGGGAAAATCAGCCGAGCGCTGATCGCAGCTGATCGCAGCTGATCGCAGCACGCCGTGCACGGGTCTGTGTGGACGAGGCTGGATGTGCGCTTTGAGGAGAGCTCTCTTGGCCATTGTCCACGTCTGAAAGGCTCTGTGGCAGCGAGGTGGAATCTGTGTTGATGTCTCTGAGGCGGTTTGTGTAGCTGAGGTCTTACCGCAGGTATTTTAATGGCGGTGCGAAGCTGTCCCTGGCGGTCGGGCCGCTGTGTAATTGTATACACGCTGACGTGGACTGGCCCGTCGCACGCAGCCCAACACCCGGCCCCCGGGGACATGTGACCGGCAGGGCGGGACCCCGGCCTCCATTAGGGCTCGCGGCTGGGGAGGAGAGCGCCGCCGCGGTGCGTTCGCCCCGCGCGCGGCCCCGTACGCAGAGCGGCGCGGCGGTCAGGGAGCCCCGGCGGCGGCGGCGGCGGCGGCCTCGACGCGGAACAGACGCCTGATTTATGGCCGCGTTTGGGCCAGGAAGCCGCCTCCGCGGATGTTTTACACATCTCGGCCTGTTTTATGCTAACGGGCTCGCGCGCATTAGTAACAGCTCATAAACTTTCGTTTGGGCGGTGCAGTGCGCAGCTGCGAGCGCTCCTGCTAGCGCGGTGGCTGCTGGCTGCATGTGCAGCATGTGAGCATGCCAGCCGGCCTTTGCATTGTGACCAAGAAGACCTACTCATCTGTGTACTCTGCTCACTAGCAATAGGAAAATATTAGTGTACCATCCGGTCTAACTGAAAATATACATTTATTTAATATAAACATGTCAAGCCCGATGCTAATTTCGCAATGCTATGTTAAATTTTAGCATTGTGCTCAATGAATTATTTCTGTCATGGTATTGAGCCCTGATTACCCTTATGCTCTATGAAATGTGTACTGTCTGTCACAATGAAGATTATTTATGTAATTATGTATTTGTTGTTAACACTGTAATTGGTCAGTTAGTCTGAATGCTGTGAAATATGACAGGGTTTTGTGAATGCTAAGGGACCACAGACAATGACCAGCCGTAGACCTACTCATGAGCACAGACCACTCCTGCATGCAGAACTGACAAATGTGTCTGCAGTGCTGTTAATGTGAGGATGATCTGAGTATTTTACCTGCATGAGCAGCTCAGGTGCAGACTGTAGAGGAGGGGACAGTGCGGGTGACAGAGAAGAGGTGGGAAAGGGCTTGAAAAGGCCAGCGCTGTGCACTGAGCAGCTCAGGGGGCTGATCTCTGGCCTGGCCTGCTCTCTCTGGGTCCTGCTGTCCCCCAGCCTTCAGCCATTCATCTGGATCAGAGCAGGAACATGCTGGCTCTGCACCTCAGAGTCTCTGGGTGAGGGGAGGGGAGGGGGGGAGAGGGAGGGGGAGGGGGAGGGGGGGAGAGGGAGGGGGAGGGGGGGAGAGGGAGGGGGAGGGGGAGGGGGAGGGGGGGAGAGGGAGGGGGAGGGGGGGAGAGGGAGGGGGAGGGGGAGGGGGGGAGAGGGGAGGGGAGGGGAGGAGGATGGGGGGAGGAGAGGAGGACGAGGGGAGGGAGGAGGCGGAGCGGGGGGGAAGGACGAAGACGAGGACATGCGAGCTAGCTGAAAGTGTGGGGTTGCCCTCATTGTAGATGGCTATGTGCTGACGAGGATAAAATCTGTCGTTGAGATTTAATTGATTTCCTATATGAATGCTGTCTGCATATTGAGCGACACGCTGTCATCACACACACACACACACACACACGCGCACCCATACCCACACGCACACACACACACACACACGCACACACACACACACACACGCACGCACACACACACACACACGCGCACACCCACACGCGCGCACACACACACACAGGAAGATGACGCTGGGGCCAGGTCAGTATGTCCTGGCCTCAGTGGGATGTGGTTCGGACTCTGGGACAGCAGGAGCATGGAGGCAGTCTAAATCTCAGCACTGTCACTGCCTCCTGAAATAGACTGACACTGTAATGGGAGAAGAGGAGTGAAATGCATGTCTGCCATTATAAAATGTTACTTTTGTAGATATTGGTTTTCTTTCATGGAAACAAGAGGCGAGTTTGATGGATTACAGGTTAATGTGACGCTGAAAGCTAGCCGCGTAGCAGCCGAGCAGCCCTGCATTAGGCCTCTTTATCATGCAGTGTGTCAGTGTGTGCCTGAGAGGCTCTGAGACAGTACCTGCGTGTGTGTGTGCGTGTGTGTGTGTGTGTGTGTGTGTGTGCATGAAAGTGTGCGGGTCTGGGTGTATGTATGTCTGTGCGTGCGTATGGAAGTGTGTGGGTGTGGGTGTGTGTGGAGCGGGGATATACTTATTGGTTTGTCCTCCCCCTTCCCAGAGGTCCATTCGATCGTTTGGCAACGATGACCGTCACGTCATGGCCAAGCACTCCACCATCTACCCGTCGTCAGAGGATCTGGAGGCGGTGCAGACGCTGGTGTCCACCGTGGAGCGCGCCCTCAAACACGTCTCCGACTGGATGGACGAGCTCAACCACACCCAAACCGAAGAGGAGGACGCCAAGACGGAGGACTCTGCCGAGAGCAGCACCAAGTGAGTCCCCGTCCCTGTCAGCCAGTGAGAGTGAGAGCAGGGCTCTTACACACAGCAGCTCAGACAGATTGCATCATACATACATTTATGCAGCTGGATGTCCTTACTGAAGCAGGTCAGGTACTGGGTACAACGGCAGTGCCCGAGCTGGGAGTCGAGCCCGCAGCCTTAGAGCCGCGCTGCCGCCTGTGTTTGCGTAGGTCTCTGCCCTGGTCGCCGCAGCGACTCAGAGACATTAATCACACGCGTGGCGATTGCGGGTTTGTGTGCGAGAGTGAGCTGTGACCCGCGGGGGGGCGTGGCCGCCGCTTGCTGTGTGTCCAATCAGGGAGCCGAACGGGGGCGTGCTGTGCGGCGTGATGCGCATCGGGCTGGTGGCCAAGGGGCTCCTCATCAAAGACGACATGGACCTGGAGCTGGTGCTCATGTGCAGGGAGAAGCCCACTGAGACCCTGCTGTGCACCGTCTGCGACAACCTGCCCCTGCAGATCCAGGTGAGCGCACACTGCGCACTGTGCACTGTGCACTGTACACTGCACACTACACACTGTACACTGCACACTATACACTGTGCACTGCACACTACACACTGTACACTGCACACTACACACTGCACACTACACACTGTGCACTGCACACTATACACTGCGCACTGCACACTACACACTACACACTGCGCACTGTACACTATACACTGTACACTGCACACTACACACTGTACACTGCACACTATACACTGTGCACTGCACACTACACACTGTACACTGCACACTACACACTGCGCACTGCACACTACACACTGTACACTACACACTGTACACTGCACACTACACACTGTGCACTGCACACTATACACTGTAATACATTTATACAGCAGTCATAAATGTATTAGCAAATACCTGTTTAATACCAGAAATGGGTATTTGGTGCTGGTCTGCCTTTATCCAGCTCGTACTGTTAATGGGTCTGTGCTTGCCAATCCTGCATGAGCAGCAGACCGAAAGGAGGCGAGTCCAGTTAAAGCGGAGGGTTATTTTGGATTCATCGCTCAGTTTGATGGCCGCTGTGTACAGGAAGGACACTGTCCTCTGTGTTTGGGAGCCGGTGATTGGCTGCGCTGATTTGAGGCCTCATTCTGAGCTGCGTGCGGCGGCTCGGGGACGCGGGCGCTATTGGCGCTGGGCCGGGAGCGCAGCCGCACGCGTTCTCAGACGGCGGGAATGAGCGCGGAGCTGCGCTGTACAGCGTTTATGTGCCGTTTCCCCCGCTCTGGGGAAATCAAGCCTTTAAAGGCAGGAGCCCCATCCCCAGCTCCCCTCTGCGGCAGCCGTTTACCCCTCTGCACTCAGTGTGCGGCACGCAGACGTGCAGGAGAAAGCCTGAAGCCTGAAGCCTGAAGCCTGGCTTTGTGTGTGAGGCACAGGGCTCACTGCAGGAAGGACAGCACACCGCTCCCGTGGGTTCATATCAACTGCCATAATACACATAAAACAACTGGTGAAGGGAACAGGGCTTGTGTTACAGTAGGAGCTCTCTAGTGTGGATAAGGAAAGGGAAATCCAAAAACAGGCCCCCACCCAAAGACATCTTCCCACAGCGTGGTGCAGTTGGGCCTGAAAAAGGCAACGTTTGGCCTCGCTGTGTCCCGTGCACTAAGAACACACTCTCTCTGTCTTCCGGGAGTCTCCCTGTACCCCCCGGCAGCTCCCCCCACATGCTGCAGAGCTGGCAGGGGGGCCGTGAGGGAGCTGTTCGGGAAGAGTGTGGGAGAACAGCCGGGGGGGCTGGGGCAGGGGGGGGGGGGGCCTGGGGCATAAGGAGGGAAACCCAGCTTTTTTACAAGCAGTGTAATCACAACCAGGTTTCTGTGTGTGTGTGTGTTTGCCTGTGTTGTTTTCATGTTTGTGTGTGTGTGTGTGTGTTGTTTTCATGTTTGTGCGTGTGTGTGTTGTTTTCATGTTTGCGTGTGCGTGTGTGTGTGTGTGTGTGTGTGTGTGTGTGTTGTTTTCATGTTTGTGCGTGTGTGTGTTGTTTTCATGTTTGTGTGTGTGTGTGTGTGTTGTTTTCATGTTTGTGCGTGTGTGTGTTGTTTTCATGTTTGTGTGTGTGTGTGTGTGTGTGTTGTTTTCATGTTTGTGTGTGTGTGTGTGTGTGTTGTTTTCATGTTTGTGTGTGTGTGTGTGTGTGTTGTTTTCATGTTTGTGTGCGTGCGTGTGTGTGTGTATATGTGTGTGTGTGTGTGGTTCTCGCCTGCCCATGGGCCGGGGGCTCCCGCTCACTGGCGCAGATCGCTCCTGCGCAGTCACGGTGCGGTAAACAGCTGCGCTGCGCTCCTCACCGCGTGCGGCTAACGCGTGCGGCTGACGGACTGCAATCGGACCCGCCTCCCTGCAGCGCCCGAGGTTAAGTTAGGAGAGACAGTGACATGTTTGTCAGGTGTCCAAACGAGCAGAGACGTAGCTATTCGCCCCGCTCCACATGTGATCCCTGCTGACACACCGGAATGTGTCGCATCTCTGCAGGCTGCTTCATATGGCACGTGGCTAATGGATTCCCCCGCACACACAGCCCTGGCACAGGCCGTAGCGGTGGGGTAAGAATTAATACTGTGGATTACGGGAGCTGATATCTGGCCCCAAGCGTCAAATATGATTGTTTTCAAATTAGTACCTCCCCTGCCCCATGCTCCCCCCCACCCACATAATCTTTTGTGTAAATAACCTGTGTGTGTGTGTGTGTGTGTCTGTCTGTCTGTCTGTCTGTCTGTCTGTGTTTGTGTCTGTGTGCATGTGTGTGGCCTTTTGGTGCTGCACAGCCAAAAAGGTGGAACTCCACAGAACATAACAGCAAAAGGGCTGCTGGGAAATGTAGTCCTGAGCTTGTTATGCACTTCAAAATTCCAAGCCCTGGACTTCAGCTCCCTGGGTGATGGTGGTCTCTGAAACATTTTGCAATGCTGTTTTGAACGCGTCCCCATCTGAGACCGTCCTCGGTCCCCGCGCAGACTGAGCGCGTGCGGTTTGGGGGCCTGTGGGTCTGCAAGAGGGCTCTGCCTCTGACCTCTGACCTTTGGTATCCTTGCCCTGGCAGAAATTGACAGAGGACAAGTACGAGGTGCAGCGCTGCATCCCAGAGGCAGCCATTCTGGTGCACAACACCAAAGACCCCAAGCTCAGCCTGAAGGTCACCCTCACCTCCCCGCAGATGAGGGACGAGTACAGCAAGGGAGACGAAGGTACCCGGGGCTCCTCCCCCTGCCGCCACGCGCGCCGCTGGGCCGGCGGGAGATGGAGGGAGTGGCATGTCGCCTGTATGCGCAGAGGGAGGGAGGTGGAGGCTGTTTGAGATGGAGGGACAGAGGGGTAGGGGGAGACGTAGCGCAGTAGTGGCCCTTTGCTGGCTCTGATCTGGAGCCGTCTGCGATCCTGGAGCCTCCCAGCTCAACACGCACTCCTGGGGAAAAGAAACGCCAGCAGGCCTCCATCTTTCCTCCACCTCTCCACCCTCCTCCTCAGGTCTGAACTGTACACACTGTCACACCGGGCTCCATCACCCCTCCACCTCTCTCCCTCTCCCTTTCCTCCTCCTTTCTCCCGCCCCTGTTTGTTTCTGTCCTGCTGGGAGTCCGCTCCAGCAGCCTCCCTATTGGCCTGCACTGCCGCATTATAAAGATGCCTTCCCTCTAAAAAGAGTTATGGGGTGACGACCCCCCCACCCAAAAAAATGCAGTCGCCGTGGAGACAGAGACGTAGTCAGCATTTGAGCATAAAAGATGAGGGGAAAAGGCAGAAAAGGAGAGAAAGAGGAAAGGTAAGTGGGAAGGGAAGACGGTGTGTCCCTCTCTCTCTCTCTCAGCGTGCAGCGGGGAGAAGGCTGAGAGGTCGGCGCTGACCTCCTGACCCCCCTGCTTTCCAAGCGGGGTGAAGCTTGTTAAAGCTCCTGTGTCAACCTTTAAATAACTCACAGGGCTTTGGGTCTGGCTGTGCTGCTGAAAAAGTGCTTTTGGGCAGCGCTGGGGGTGGGGGAGGTGGAGGACTAACCCTTTCCTGAGAATATCACTGACTCACATTCCCGCTGCTTCGGTTCCCCCGGCCACCGGGGCTCCATGGACTCTCTCAGACCTTTGACCAACTGGCCCCTCTCTGTCACAGGCCAAGGCTTTTTACGGAGCGCCAGGGCAACTGGAGCCCCGCCCCCTGACCCTCGTCCCACGGTGATGCGCTCCAGTGCCCTGGGCTGCCTCCTCTCTCAGTTGCTACTCTCTGAAATTCTAGATTGTGACATTCTAGAGCTGCCCTGGTCTCGCAGAAAAGCCAAAAACACTCCCCGCTCCCGTGGACACCGCTCTTATTTGTGGCTCGCTGCTCAAGACGGCATCCCATAATTTCAGGTCCAGTTGTTGACCAAGTTGGTACAGTCTGCATTTTAACAATCAAGGCGGAAATGACATGGAGTGTTTTTTGGTTTTTAATGGTAGGTTTCTCAGAAATGGCCTGGCTCCTTCATGCCCTGCTTTCAGCAGAGCCTACTGTTATGTATTGGGAGAGGAGGCGTGGCTTATTCTCCTAGCTTCACTCCGCAAAGACGTGTGATTTATGAAGACCTCATCCCATGCTCACCCTCTGCTCCTGTAGTCAGCTGTTGGGGAATGTGAACTTGGAGTCTTTGGTCATTTATGCAAATGTTCCATAGACCCGGTGAGGTTCCCTCAGGGAAATTTTCAGTTTGTGAGTCTGTGGAAACATAGTCTGGCCTCTCTCTGAGAAGTGCAGGCAGCACACTTTGAAGTTTAAAGATTCTATTTTCTCCTCAGTTATTCACGTTCAAAAGGCTTATCCCCTCCTATAAGATTAGTCTCTTAAGTCAGTGCTGGCACCAAAGAAGCCCTTGTAATCAGAAGCTGACAGACACTGGTCTTGAAGAAAAGATATTCAATTAAAACTACAATTTCTCCCGATGCACTCAAGTCTCAAAACTACATTCTCAATCTACTAGGGCAGAACATGAGGGCCTTTGGTCCAGTGCTGAAGAATCCTGTAGTGAAATAACCTCTTTACTCACTGCCTGATCTTTCTACCCTCCACTGCTCCCTACACAAAGTGACAGAAAAACTGCAGAACAACATGCCTGCTATACTAACCAGTCACAGGCATTGGCTGTAACTGCATTGGCTTCTATGAGCAGAGAAAATCCATTGTAATAGGATGATTATCTCTTTGTAATTGGCTATAAAAACCTGCAGGACTGTGGGTAAACATTGGGTTGGCCACTGCAACACGGGATATGCCTCCAGGCAGTTGGAAAACGGAATGGGCTGCAGTATTTTCACAATGCAAGTATATACTGAATATACTTAAGAGTGTTAAATGCACAGTTCTGTGGGGTTTGTCTTAGAAAAAGAGAGCGGCTGTATGGCTCTGCAGACTGTCACTTTGTCCATCATCTTAACACTGTGAAGGCCTCCCCAGCCACTCACCTGCTCTTCTCCAGCCCCTGTCCTGTGTGGTGGTCTCACCAGCAGATGGTTATGGTGGCCCGGTCTCACAGAGAGCTGGGCTCTGACTGGCTGAACCAGGGGGTGGGTGAGTGAGTGACAGGCAGGCCCCCCCCCCCCTTCCCTCCATGATTAGCATAAACATCTGCTGCATCTGCGGGCTCCAGAAAACCAGCATGGCGCTCTGTCTCTCTCTCTCTCTCTCTCTCTGTGAGGGCCAAGGACCAAAGAATCCAGGGTGAGATTTTGATTGACAGCTGAGCAAATTGAGCGACGCGCTCCTGGCGCCTGGGGCGCGGCGCTGGGGTCTGAGTGCAGGGCGAGCCGTGATTCAGGAGGGCCGTAGATCACGGGACGCCCCCCGTGCTCTGCGGCAGGCCAAGGGCCCTGTCCCAGTGAGAAACTGCTCCATCTCGCACGGCCCAAAGTGCTATTGCAGGAATTCACTGCCTCAGTCGCTACATGGTCGAGCCGATCTGTTTATGAAACAGGAGCCGCATTTAAACCTCAACGCTGTTCTGGTGTTAATAAGTCAGTAGTCCTTTAGGAACAGTCATTACAGTGGCTTTTGGCATTTGGCCCAAGCACCATTCCCTATGAAAAATATAGAATCTTTGGTTCGTATTATATTAAATTAGTTTTTATGAAAAGTTTAATTATTCATTTTTAATAATTCATAAATTACAGATATTCAGTATTGTTATGTATATTCAGTAACCGATTTAGAAAATCAGTTAAATTACTGGAGAAAGTTCATAAAATAACTTCATTGGATGATGGAAAAAAGTAACTGAGCTATTTACAACTTGGTCATTTGGCAACAATGAAGTAAACACAGCACTATTGTAGTGCACATTTTCTCCATAGCTGTTTAACAGTGGAACTGGAGGTCTAATTTCTCAGTTTCAGAATGAAGGATTACACACTTCTTTCAAGCAGCTCTTGACTTGAGAAGAACAAATCAGTTCCTAAAGAGAACAGTAAAGTTGAACAAATGTTGACAATGAACAAACCTTCCAAAAGATCTCGGTAAATAAAGCAGGGCAAGCACTGAGATTAGCAGTGGCTTACTTTAGGTTGAATTTATGTATTAAAACAAGTATTTTGAAAGGGCTTCTTAGCCTGTAAATTTATAACATCTGTAGTTTTTTTACTGTAAACATGTACAGTACCCAAGTTTCTGCAGTGGCAGTTGAAGCACAGAAATGGCTCAACATGTATTGAGGCTATTTTAAATAATTGATCACTTGTTTTCTCTTACTATTTGGTATCATTCCATTAACAGCGATGTATTTATGGCAAAGAGCCTCAGTGCTCTGTGGAAATTAATTAGAATCTGGCTGGTACTGAAAGGGATGGATCTTTATTTCTTGGTCCCTGGAGTGACAGACGTCCTGCTTGTGTTTCTGCCTGCACTGTGTAAATGCACTAATCTGGTACAGCCGCAGCTGTGGCCACACTTCTTAAAGATTCACACCTCACGATTATCTTAAACTGGGAGTACAAACCATTAATATTCTGAGCATTTCCTCATTTCCTGTTCGTTATTTTACTATGTTCAAAAATCACGTAATTAAAATTTTGAAAAAAAAAAAAAATTTATTGTGGCGATTTCTTTTCTCATAAGGAGAAAGACTCATCGTAAAATACTGAAGAATATTAATCTTGTACAGTCCTATTTTAAGATGAGATAATCAGACGGTGAAGATGAGAGGAGTGAGCGCTCGCGGCTGAGCGCGCCCCGCCCATGCACTGCTCCTGTACCGCCCGTGGAAAGCGGCCACGAGGACTGCATGGCTCTCTGGCCGCGTGATTGGTCAGACGGGCGCGTGGGCGTGTCTGCGCCGGGCCCCGCTGCCCCTGTGCTGTGACAGAAGACTCCCTTGGTCAAACTGTGTCTGTCCTTTTTTTCTTTATTTTACACGCGTATATCCCGTTCTTTTCACCAGTAGAGAATGTTGAGCTGAAAGACGCGTCCGACGTGCTGGACCGGCAGCGATGCCTGGTCGCGCTGGCGTCCCTCCGACATGCCAAATGGTTCCAGGTTGGCTCTCTGTTCTTACCTCATTGTTATTGTAGCCTTGTGACATGGAGCTGCCAAACCTCCCTCCGTCCCCCTCCCCCCCCCCCACCCCCACCCCTCCCCACCCCTCGCCCTGTATCGGCCACAACCCAAAAATGTCTCTCTCCTGCCTCTGTCCAGTGCTGTCTGTTCACTCCATGTTAAGAAAGAGAACCTTATCATGAGGCTACAAAAGCAATTGTTACACTTTTCTTTTGGCTTTTACCTTAAACCTGCTTTTCTAAAAATAATTTTTAAAATTGATTGATAATGCTCTCTGTGACCTCCCCCCCTCCCCCCTCCCCTCCTCCTGCAAGTGTATCTCTTGCATGATTTGGCCATTCAGCCCATTAGATATGAGATGTAGAAGTGTTACTGTATGCTGTGCTGTCCCTGTGTCAGGAGTAACCCCCCCCCCTCCTCCCTGGTCCCTGAAGCTGAGCTCACTCTCTGTGCCCCCCCCCAGGCCAGAGTAAACGGGCTCAAGTCCTGTGTGATTGTGCTGCGCATTCTCAGAGACATGTGCAACCGGATGTCCGTCTGGGAGCCACTCAAGGGCTGGGTGAGTGAGCGGGGCAGGAGGGCAGGGCGGGGGGGGGGGGGGGGGGTGCATGTCTGTTAGTAAATAAGCATTAACTAAGGTTGTGCCCACTCACTGATTGTCTTTATATGCATTGGTGGAAATGGCCTTGCTGCTCTCCTGGTTGCTACGCTAGGGCAAATGATGACTCACAGAGACCAGGCCTTGTTAGGGTTTCTGATTGGAGCAGTTAGTGTGAGCAGGATGTGAGTGCCCTCCTCTGTGGACACGCCCCCTGACCCCCCCCCCCCTCCCCCGCAGCCCCTGGAGCTCGTCTGTGAGAAGGCCATCGCCACGTGCAACCGGCCGCTGGGCGCGGGCGAGGCCCTCCGGCGGGTGATGGAGTGCCTGGCCTCGGGCATCCTGCTCCCAGGTGAGTGGCGCGGAGCGGGCACCTTGGCACCCTGTACCTCTGCCCAGTCAGCCCGCTGTTCAAAACAACAAAACGGTGTCTCAGGGGAAGGATTTATAATTCGTCAGGGTACCCTCTAACTGACCGAAGTCACTATACGGGGAGCAGAGGGCCAAACGAATCGAGGTTGAATAGAACGAGTCAATGGCCAAACACGAAATCCAATCGGCAAACAAACCAGAAGAGGCTAGACGAGAATCGAAAGTCGAACTAAGTAAGGTCAAGCACGCAAAGTCAAATGAAGCAATCACTATCCTCAAGTACTGAGCACGAATCCGAATAGCTGTCGTCTGCCGTTGTTTTTGTGAACTAATTTTATTAATCACTTGGCTGTACAGTACATTTAATCGATGAAATCAGTTGTCTTCACCATTACTGTAAAACTCCCAAGCATCCCTCATATAATGGTTTCATCACATGTCAGGCATAACTAACAACAATATAACTAGGAGCAGCACAGTTTGTCATGGTCATTTGTATAATAAACAGTTAAACCAAATTTCTTATTGTGACAGCCCTAGTTTAGAAGAGACTAGCTTCCCTGGCATTGTAAGCTTAGGCTATTTGCAAGTGTGATGAAGTGGTAATGTGGTGAGCTAAAGAGAGGTTTGAAAACACTGCCAGTTTGGGGTATACTGTGGGCTAAAACTCTAACATGATGGTTGTATTTGTGAAGCAATTTTATAGTAATGCAGTATGGCATTTTCACCTGTTAAAATGGTTGGAATTTTTATTTATTTATTTATTTATTTATTTATTTATTTATTTATTTATTTATTTATTTATTTATTTCCCATCGGCCAATATCAGCATATTGGCTTTTTTCTCTCCCAAATTTTGGCATTGGCTCTGAAAAATCCTTATCGATCGACCTCTAATATTCAGCACATACTGTGTTTGTACATAATTGCATATCTACACATAACCTCATATCTACACATACCCAGCACAGACCTGCACATACTGTAACCACATACCTGCACATACTGTAACCACATAACTATGCATATCCAGCACATATCTGCACATAGCTGTATATCTGCACAGATCCAGTACATATCTGCTGTATATCTGCACAGATCCAGTACATATCTGCTGTATATCTGCACAGATCCTTTGCACACGCTGCTCTATCCCCATCCAGCTCCACTAAATGATTGTTTTGAAGAATGCAGGATTGTTTTTGCATAGAGCAGGAAACGAGGGTGCACTTGTGCCAGCATCGCTTTGAAGAACAGGAAATCACACTGTACTTTGCCACTGTGGTTGCTAAAGACAGGAACAGGAAGCCACGGTTGTCTGTGATCAGAATCATTTCAAAGGACGGGCGTCCGATGTTGCACAGGAAATGTGTCTGATGACAAGTGTTTTGAATGACAGAGATGCAGACTGTGCTGGTTAGCGGTCATTCTGAAGGACAGGAAGTGATGCGTTTGATTTTCCGCTCCCAGGTGGGCCAGGACTACACGACCCCTGTGAAAAGGAGCCCACGGACACGCTGACAGCCATGACGGCAGAGCAGGCAGAAGCCATCACCTACAGCGCACAGGTAAAACTGCGCTACGCGGCCGGCCTGGCTCCCCTGCGCTGGAGCCAGAGGCAGGCTGCGCAGTCGGGCTTATCTCATCTAGACTGTGCAGATTAAAGGAGTGTGACACGGGAGCTCTTTAAAACGCCTCCTTATCTGAGAGTGCTGAGAGCATTAGAGAGCCGCTCTGGCCCGTCAGTACTGCCCGGGGCCCGGGGAAAGGGCCCCTCCCCCGGGGAGCCTCACCGCGCCGCTGTCCTGTCTGACGGGCGCGGGACGGGGCACGGCAACGCGCCACGGCGACGCCACCCACACGGCCGCATCACGGAGAGCGGGACCGGAGCGCGCGGAGAACGAGCGCGGTGACCGTGAACCGCGACGGGAGGGAGCGACCGCGCAGAGACCCATCGACCGCGCAGAGACCCATCGACCGCACCGACGCCGCATTTGCGCTGGGAGTGAAGCGCGCGCAGTACAAATGAGCGGTGTCAGGAGGCGGGGGGGGGGGGGGCTAGCGCAGAATGCCCCAGAATGCCAATGAGCCCAGCTGCACTGCCGTGACTTTGCTGTTAAGTAATAATCCTGAGGCGCTTTGAGTGTGATACGTGTGCATGATGCCTTTGTGGAGCGGCTCTCCCTCTGTGTTTCCATTTACCCAGCAGTATTAGGGAAGGGCATTGATCTTGTGCAGTCTCACTCTAATTGCAGCCTTTTTGTCTCTGAGAATGCTTGTTACCACGGCTGCAAATGGGCTGTAATGTGACGCGGGCACAGGGCCTGCTGGGGACACCCCCCAAACCGTGGGGACCTCCTCTACCGCTGCAGCAACAGTTGCTAAGCTACCACCGCATCCTGTAACTTTATTGCGCTCACATGGGTCCACTTCTACAGAAAGCAACAGCTCCACAAGAGCAGCGGAGTACAACAGATCATTTAACCGTACAGCCTATATAACGCTGAGTGAATGCATTCAGCCAGTAATGGCTGCAAAATATGCTCCTATAAGCATCATATGATCATATATACTATATTATATAAGATTTATAAATTTAAAATCTTATCAGTAAAATTATCGGCGTCAGTGGTCTTGTCTATTAGGTTTCCCATAAAAAAACTAGCATAATTAAATACTGAAAGGAGGCCATGAGGGGTGAGTTCTATAATTGTGAGGTGATTGTGGAGGCAAATAAATGTGAAGAGGACTCTGAGAGATGGGATCTTAAACATTATAGCTAATCCCATTGTGTGAGAACTTTTACCTCAACCTCCGTCATTCCCCATTGTTCATTACATTTAACGACATTTAATGAAATAGGGTGTCCAAGGTAAAAATGAGGGTTGAGTTGGAGGCAGGTTTGGGAAAGTGACCCTTTGGTAAAGAGCACATGAGAAGCAGGACTGAGGTTGCCAGGGTTGCCGTGCAGACGGTCTCTGGGCAGCTCTCATATGACATAAACAGAAGAGAAATAGAAAGTGGGGTGCCTCACCCCCGCACACATGAGTCACCTCAGATGTGGGTGCAGGCCTGACGCTGGAGCCCGACTGAGGGCTTTGGGTCCAGCCCAGTGTGTGTGTGTGTGTGTGCCGCCCTGCCCGTGTGGCCCTGTGTGTGTGTGTGTGTGTGTGTGTGTGCCCCCCTGCCCGTGTGGCCCCACGTGACTGTGTGCTGTGTGGCCCCACGTGTCTGTGTGCTGTGTGGCCCCACGTGTCTGTGTGCTGTGGCCCCGTGTCTCTCCTGTTCTGCTCTAACACCACTCACACCTGTTTTCCAGCACGCCCTGCGGCTCCTGGCCTTCGGGCAGATTTACAAGGTCCTGGAGATGGATCCGCTTCCCTCAACCAAACCCTCCCAGAAATACCTGTGGTCAGACAAAGAAGGTGTGCCTCTGTCCGTGTGTCTGTCTCACTGGATTGTGTGTGCCTCTGTCCGTGTGTCTGTCTCTTTGGAGCGTGTGTGCCTCTGTCCGTGTGTCTGTCTCTTTGGAGTGTGTGTGCCTCTGTCCGTGTGTCTGTCTCTTTGGAGTGTGTGTGCCTCTGTCCGTGTGTCTGTCTCTTTGGAGTGTGTGTGCGCCTGTGCAGTGTGTCTGTCTCTTTGGAGTGTGTGTGCGCCTGTGCAGTGTGTCTGTCTCTTTGGAGTGTGTGTGCCTCTGTCCGTGTGTCTGTCTCTTTGGAGTGTGTGTGCGCCTGTGCAGTGTGTCTGTCTCTTTGGAGTGTGTGTGCGCCTGTGCAGTGTGTCTGTCTCTTTGGAGTGTGTGTGCGCCTGTGCAGTGTGTCTGTCTCTTTGGAGCGCCTGTGCGCCTGTGCAGTGTGTCGAGCAGCACAGGGAGCCTTCGCACAGAAAGCACAGTGGTGTCAGAGATGTCGAGCTGACTCACGCGGGCTCTCTGTCATGTGGCTTTCAGGAACAGGGCTGAAGAGGCCGTACGAGGACGGAAACATGGACGACAAAGACCTCATCAAGAAGATGAAACGCAACCTGAGAAAAGGTGACTTCCCCCTGTGCCCCCCCCCCTCCCCCCTCCCCCTCACACACAGCACTCACTCCTGCACGGGGTCCACAGCTGGAGTGATATCCCACCGTTCCACACTGGCTTTCATTTCCTTTTGTCTGTAGACACACACCACATGGGCTTCCTCATGAGTCATGTAGGGCTGTCATACGTCCGAGTCTTTCCCACCCTCCTCCTCCATTACTGTGTCTCCCGCCCCCTGCTCTCTCAGTGTTTACAGTAAAGGAGAGGTTGCCAGTGACAGGGCTGGACTGACCTTGCAGAGGATCCATCTGGATTAAGGGGGAAAAAAACACTTATAAATGTTTCTACAAAGATGCTGGCTGTGAATACTTTTGGCATTTGCAGATACGTAAACCTGAATTTGAGATGCGACCAGCTGAAATCAAGATTGAAAAGAATTCAATACAGTCTGAATTTGCTATTGTATTGTCTGGAAATGGCATTTGATTCGCATAAAAAATGTTTTGTTGGAATATGCCCAAAATTGACTTTTGCTGAGTTTGCTATTTTCATCCGTCTCTGTCACTCTCTCCCTTTTTCTCTCTCTTTCTCTCTGTCACACATTCCCTCTACAGGCTGATACAAATAACCATTGAGAAATCAATGTCATTGATTTAGCATTTTTCTCTGCAAACCGATCTGCTCAGAAAAGCAGAACAGTTCTGTAGTCAGCGTTCTGGCCGGCCCTCTCCCAGCTCTTCCTGCTTTTCAGAAAAGGGAAAGGGTATATATTTAGGGTTTATATTTAGGAGGAATTAAATTGCTCATCACAGAAGCCACATAACCACACGAGAGAGGGGGAGAGAGGGGGAGAGGGAGGGATGGCGTGTTGATTTCCCATAGTGCTCTCTGCCAGGCTCTGGGAGCGTTTAAGGCCCCAAAATCAAGGCCAGCGCCGTGTGCCACAGAGACCACCGCTCTTCCCTCCGCATCCTGTCTGTGTCCTCATTACGAGTGTCTGAGTCCAGCGCCCAGGGGCCTGGCCACAGAGTGGCTCCTGACCGTCTTCATCTCTCCAGTCCTCGACAGCAAAGCAATAGACACCAACCAGCCGATGAACGCGCTGATGCGGCTGAACCAGATCCGGCCGGGCCTGCAGTACAAGCTGCTGTCGCAGTCCGGCCCCGTGCACGCGCCCGTCTTCACCATGTCCGTGGACGTGGACGGCACCGTCTACGAAGCCTCAGGGTCCTCCAAGAAGACCGCCAAGCTGCACGTGGCAGTCAAGGTATCGGGGCGGGGCGGGGCGGGGCGGGGGCGATGGCTTTGGGGGGAGGCCCAGGGGTCGGGTGCTGGAGGTGGTACAGCGGTCGGCGGCCGGTTTGGGGACATGTTTGGGGTAGCAGGCGTAAGGTGCACTTCATGGGGGGCAGGGTGCAGGGAGGTGAAATCTGTGTAATCCCAAAGCGGTTCTGAACAGAGAGAGCCGAGATAATCCTCTTCTCCTCCCATTACCTTAAAAGGCATGTTCTCCAGCTGCAGCACAATCACCAATTTGGGTCAGAGATGCGTTCCTGTCCATTTGATCTGCTGCAGTTTTCCTGAAAGATCAGGCACCCGGGCCCACGTTCCCACTCCCATTACTGAGCTGCAGTCCCCACAGAGAGGGAAGAGGCTAAACCCACTGCCACTCAGAGTGCATCATCCCTGCAGGCTGTGGAAAAGGCGGTGCTGTTGGTTGTACTCACCCCGAGGCTCTTGCCCCCGCCAGGTCCTGCAGGCCATGGGCTATCCCACCGGCTTCGACACAGACCTGGACTCCATGAGCGCCGACGAGAAGTCGGACGGGGAGGGGAAGAGCGAGACGTCCACAAACCCCAGCAATAACACCACAAACTCCACCACAGACAGCTCTAACACACTGGAGGTACGGAGCCACACTGCCTGCGTTATTCTGCCACACGCACATGCACACGCAGAGACGCACACAAACACACAAACACACAGGCACACACACGCACAGACAGCTCTAACACACTGGAGGTACGGAGCCACACTGCCTGCGTTATTCTGCCACACGCACATGCACACGCAGAGACGCACACAAACACACAAACACACAGGCACACACACGCACAGACAGCTCTAACACACTGGAGGTACGGAGCCACACTGCCTGTGCTATTCTGCCACACACGCACACACACACACAGGTACACACACACACAGGCACACACGCACATGCACACGCAGAGATGTACACGCACACACAAACACGCAGGCACACACGCGCACACACATGCACATGCACACGCAGAAATGCACATGCACACGCACATGCACACGCAGAGATGCACACACACACACACGCACATGCACACGCAGAGATGTACACGCACACACACAGGCACACACACACGCACATGCACACACAGAGATGCACACGCACACACAAACACGCAGGCACACACACACACACACACACACACAAACACGCAGGCACACACACAGGCACACACAGAGATGCACACACGCACACTCACATGTACACACACGTGCACAGATGCACACACACACACACACACACACACACAGGCACACGCGCGCATGCACACACACTTGCCTACTCTCTGCTGGTTGGAGGAGACTCCCCTTCATTACAGGGGGCCCAATGGAATCCCACAATTTTCTTACTTGTTTCCCAGGTAATTTGTCCCATCTAACTGGTTATAACACACTGCATATTGTTTCTGCTCCATTGGGTTGCTTTTCCTTCCCGCATTAATGATTCTCATTAAATATTCAGCCCTGCTCCAAGGGCCTGGACAGATGCCACAGTATGGAACACACATACAGGATTCTCTACTTCCTGTGTGCTTCCAGATCATGGCTGTCCTATTACAGTCCAGCCAATGCCGTGTAACGTGTTGATCTAGGGCTTTATGCTCAGCTACTGCTGAATTCATAAGTCAGTCTGGAGCTGACAGCCCTGGACTTGCTGGTATGTTTTGATCCTAAAATGAATCTGAAGAATGCAATGTGCTCCAGTCTGCTGCCACTGCTCCAGTCTGCTGCCGCTGCTCCTGCGCGATCAGCACGCGAAAACGCTGCACTGCTCTCGTAGCGTTGCGGGCGAAGCGCCTATAAATCTGCTGCAAATTTACAGCGAGCATTAACAGACACATTGTTCCCAGTGTACTAGTGCTCTTTACTAGCTCCATTGAAATTGAAATGAATTTGGAACACCTGAGGGCATGACTTCATCTTAATGCTGTGCGGATCGATACGGGGCCAAGGAACAGCTGCGCTTCGGCTCAGTGTACTCATCGCGGCAGGGCTTGTTAAGAGCAGAAGTAACATTCTCAGTGATCTGGGAATATGTTCATCCAGCTCAGCCCCCATCAGCGCGGTAATAGCGGATCTGTGTGCAGCGGCCCCACCGCTTCGCTGGTAACCCCCTTGCATGCGCTCCCGTGGAAACAGGTACGAACTCAGGGTCCCATACTCACCGCCAGCGGCAAAAACCCAGTGATGGAGCTGAACGAGAAGCGCCGGGGGCTCAAGTACGAGCTCATATCGGAGAGCGGGGGCAGCCACGACAAGCGCTTCGTCATGGAGGTGAGTCCCGCCCCCTTCGCCATCGAGCCACGCCCCGCCGCCTCGCCTCCGGCGTCCCCGTCCTCAGTGTCCCCTCCCACTTCCTGCGCAGGTGGAAGTGGACGGGCAGAAGTTCCGGGGGGCGGGGCCCAATAAGAAGGTGGCGAAGGCCAGCGCTGCCCTGGCCGCTCTGGAGAAACTCTTCTCCGGACCCAATGCCGTTGGCAACAAGAAGAAGAAGATCATCCCTCAGGTTGGTGACGACATGATCGAAGCTCCTCCCCTTCTACTCAATTGGCCAGTCACCTCGGCTTTCTCTTGGTCAACACGAATCACGCTTGCCTTTGTGTGTTATTATTACAGACTTAGAGTTTGGAGGACAAGGTCTCTTGGCTGTTCAGCATGCATACAGTGCCATGAAAAAGTATTTTCCCCTTCCTGATTTCCTCTGTTATTGCATATTTGTCACTCTGAATGGTTTCAGATCTTTAGACAAAATGTAATATTAGACAAAGGCAGCCTGAATAAACACAAAGCACATTTTTTTTGAAAGGCTGTATTTGCTTTGCGCCAGGTGTAATGGGACCTGTATCATCCAAAAAGTCCCACTTTTGACTGACCTGTCCATAGAACATTATCCCAAAAGGCTTGGGGATCATCCAGGTGCTTTTTTGCAAATGTGTGGACGAGCATTGATGTTTCCCTTGGTTAGCAGTGGCTTCTGACTTTTCTCCCATGAATCTCATTTTTTGCCCGGTCTTTCTTATTGTGGAGTCATGAACACTGAATTTAGCTGAGGCTAGAGAGGCCTGCAGTTCTTAGGATGTTCTTCTGGGATCTTGTGTGACTTCCTGGATGAATGGTTGTGCGCCCTTATAGAAATTTTGGCAGGCTGGCCACCCCTGGGAAGATTCACCACTGTTCCAAGTGTTCTCCATTTGGAGATACAGTAATTGCTCTCACTGTGGTTCAGTGGAGTCCCACAGTCTCAGAAATGGCTTTGTAACCCTTTCCATCTCTTCTGGAATTTCCTCCGATCATAGAGTGCTTGTAGAAACTTTGTGGTGACTACTCTGATGGTAAGGTTCAATATGAGTAAGGTTTAGATTCAACAGGTCTGGCTACAATCAAACCTGGCTGTGTTCAGCTGAGTCTGATTAAAGTTAAATTTGGTTAAATGATTGGTTGAGTAACTAACAGTTACTTTTTACACATGGACAATATTTGTGTTTCATAACATTTGTCATTAAATAAATGAAATAATAAATTAAAATGTGTTTTGTGTTTACTCTGTTTCCTTTAGTCTAATATTACATTTTGTCTAAAGATCAGAAGCCATTCAGTGTGACATGTATGCAGTAATAGAGGAAATCAGGAAGGGGGCAAATATTTTTCATGGCACTGCAAGCTATTCAGCAAGCGTCCAACAAAAGCGGAGTGAGTGGTGGTGGGCAGTGAGTGGTTATGGGACTGCATGTACACAGCCGGCTCTCTGTGTCCGCAGACGAAAGGGGCCATCGCTGCGGCCGCCTCCATCGCTGCCCAGGCCGCCCGGGGCCGAGGGCGGGGGGCCCTGGCCAGAGGAGCGTTCGTTAGCGCCGCCGCGGCCCCTGGATACGTCACACCAGGTACGCGTGTGTGTGTGTGTGTGTACACGTGTGTGTGTGTGTGTGTGTGTGTGTGTGTGTGTGTGTGTGTGTGTACACACGGTCATGTGCGTAGGGCTTGAGTGTATCTACTGTACAGGTGTCTGACAGTGTAAAGATGGTGTCTGACAGTGTAAAGATGCGTAGTGAGTGTGTGTGCTGGAGCGTAGGCCGTGTGTTTGAGTGTGGCAGAGGCAGTGGCTCTGTCTGTGACTGTACTTTGGCGGTAACGCGCCTCTCCGAACGTGTGCTCACAGGGTACGGGACCCCGTACGGGTACAGCGCTGCTGCAGCTCCAGCCTACGGTACGTACCCCCCCCCCCCTTCTCAAAGCGTAGCGTCCCAAATTACTCCCACAATCCCCCGACAGGTGTAAGAGGTGGTAGCGGAAACGACAGTCCTTTCGAAACCCCCGAGAAGTCCAAATTTAGAATCTGGTATTTGCGAGAAAAGGGAAAAAAAAGAAAAAGACCAGGCTAAAAAACGCAAACGATCATAACCTTTTGGTTCTTACTGTGGTTGGAGCAAGCCTCGCTGTGCTTTCGCCTGAGTGTCCAACTGCTGCTCGTCAGTCTGCCTGCTCCCTCCATCTTGACTCTGGAATCAGCTCCTGGGTGTAGTCCTGCTGTGTACAGCCAGTATAAATACCCCATTCAAAGCAGCCCTGCTACCCAGTGTCGCCGGGGGCGGGGCCTCCAATGCCATCCCCACACAGAGGGCGGAGCTCACAGGCTGACCCCCGCACCGCGCCACCTAAACGCTCACCCCGTGATCTGAACGCACACGCCCTCGCTCAGCCTCACAGCAGGATAACACGCTCAGTCACATAGTGTTCAGTCACATAGTGCTCGGTCACATAGTGTTCAGTCACATAGCGCTCGGTCACATACCGCAGTGCCAAACGTCTTGTCTCCAGAGCAGTAAGCCACACGCGAGGACAGACGGGTGATGCAGAGACACGCACAGCAGAACACGCACCCTCACCCGCACCCTCACCCCCACCCACAGAGAGCACTCAGACCCAACAGCAGAACGCTTGTGTTCTGAATGGCATTGGAAATCCTTTCTTCCTGCTTCTCCCGGATGCTTTGAATGAGCCTTATGTACAGGCGGTGACCGTGGCCCTCAGCTGGGGGGGGGGGGGCGTCTCATGCTCGCAGAACCGAGCGTGAGATTTGGGCTGCGGAAGCCCCCCCCCCCCACGCCCTGGTCCCGCCCTGTCACATAAAGACCGTTCCTTTAGTGCCCCATGCGTCGCTCAGCGATGAAGGAAGTCTGGTATTTGGCTGTAAGATAACGTGTCTTATTGCTTCTGGAAGCTGTTGCATGTCAGTAATCCCACTACAGTCATCTGATGCTGTGAAGTTTTTGCCTCCTGTTGCTGCTTTGTGATTTCTTTCACGGGAGAGAGGAGAGATACGAGAGCCCACCGAAGAACAGCCGCAGTCCCGACTGCAAACCAGACCATGCACACAAACACCCAGGCCACAAGAACATAGACCCAGCCCAGCACACCCTAAACCAGCCAACAGCAGCCAGGCCTAAGCCCTAAGCCCTACACCCGCCCCACTGCCAGTGCCAGTGCCTCAGACACAGCTACCATAGCGCTGTGGAGTTTCACTGTAAAAGTGATGCTAATGTTACTTAGAGTAATAAGAATGCCTAAAATGACTTTTCAGTGTTTTCCTTCTAAAAGCGTTTCTCTTACATGACTCCCACCTTTCAGTCTTTATGTCAGAAGAATATATCTTCTAGAAAATTTTATTTTTTCAAAATAGCAAGTGTCTTGTTAGAAAACACTTGATAAACATTATTATTCTGAGACTAAATGTGTTTTAAAATATTATTTCATAGTTTCAAGAATACAGAGTATTGCTCCATTTTTGTTGAGTGGGTTTTGTAGTGAATTCTCTGTCTTTTGGAGTAGAAACATTTTTTGAAAGGTGTATAGAAAGTAATATTTCATGTATTGATCAGTATCTTCAAGTTGTAATGGTAAGGTGGAAAACTAATTCAGCATTCAATTGCATGTCTTACTAATCTGAGTTTGATTCATTTGAGGGTAATGGCAGGTGATGGACACAAATTGAAACAGATGGAAAGAAAAACAGATCAATAGACAAGTGTTTCTGTTTCACTTTTAAGTAGTGGTGGCTCACAAGTCTATTTACTGAGTCTGCTCTTTCTAGAACTCTGCCTCACTACAACTCTAGATCTTCTGTCCATCCACCTTGCTCTCCCCTGTCTTTTCCCTCCTCCACCCCTTTTCTCTGCCCTCTCCTTCAGTCTCTGGTCTCTGTATAACTAGTGATTTGGCTGGTAAGATGATGTAGATGATATCTAGTAGAGCGTTGGGGTTTTTGACCTGACTGCTGGGCCACTGAACTTATGTGGAGTCCTCTTTTCGTTTCTCCTCTCTAGGTTTACCCAAGAGAATGCTTCTGTTCCCTGTCATGAAAGTGCCCACCTACCCCATCCCCCCCTACTCCTTTTTCTAGAGCTGAGGCCCACCAAACACGCACTCATCCAACTTAATAAACTGTACAGAATTTTAGAAGGGAAAAAACTATTTTTTTCTCCAAATGCAACATGGGGGAATAAGGACTTAAGTGGCGAATTACTTGTAAAGTGCATTTTTTTTTGCTTTCTTACTACTTTAATCTTTTACTGATAAAAAATGCTGGTTTAAGTTCTTTGAAACTTGAAGGATTTTTACTGTGAAATGTTACCTCATTCTTTGAATATAAATTATACCAGCCTTTTTTGTTGTTGCTGTTTTTCTGTAGGTGAGATTTACAGGCCATTTACAGGATTTGACAGACAGATACTCTGTAAAGGGTTTAAGAGCTATGCGAAGGATGTATAGATAATTACACTGGTGACAACAAATAAAAATCTCTTACAACAGCTGAGCATTGCCTGGTGTACTGACTACCTCCCAAGCTTCTTTGTTAGACTACAGAGACCTTAGCTGTGAGCATCCTGCTGGTGATGTTGTGGCTTTTATGCAGTATAATTGCGTGGTGAGCATCGCAGTGAACAGGCAGTTGGATGGTGTGTAGCTGGAGTAGAGTGTAGTGGTGCCGTTGGTGGCGTTCCTCATCTTTAGCATTATTTAGTCCCTGCCTTTGGGCTCCTTCCGGTAGCTTCTGCAGCGACGTGTTTTTGTTTGTGTTTTACCCTGCTAACGAGACTGTAGCTCGGGCTTGTTATCCCCTCACTTAGTTGTTGGACAGAAAAGGTGTGTATAAGGCTTACTGCAGAAGATACCGCTGACACAAAGATTTGTGTTACAAACACCACTGGGATGTCAAAATCATAACCAGGGCTGAATCCTAGTTTAAATCGCATCAGCAGTTTTACATTACTCTAATAATAAGTACTGTAGACGGCAAAGATTTGGAATGGTGATTTCCCAGGCCAGACTACTGGCTCTCAGACTGATCATCATGGCACACTAGGTTCTTGTGGCCTGTAGTCATACGTCAGTCAAATGTGGCTGGTTGGTTGGCTGGTTCCCTCAACGTTACCCCACAGTGGCCCGAAATGCACCTACACTGGAGAATAAACACATACACACTGGAGAATAAACACATACACACTGGAGAATAAACACATACACACTGGAGAATAAACACATACATACTGGAGAATAAACACATACACATTGGAGAATAAACACATACACATTGGAGAATAAACACATACGCCCTGGAGAATAAACACATACACACTGGAGAATAAACACATACACACTGGAGAATAAACACACATACTGGAGAATAAACACACTTACACTCTGGAGAATAAACACATACACACTGGAGAATAAACACATACACACTGGAGAATAAACACACACTGGAGAATAAACACATACACTCTGGAGAATAAACACACACGCCCTGGAGAATAAACACATACACTCTGGAGAATAAACACATACACACTGGAGAATAAACACATACACACTGGAGAATAAACACACTTACACACTGGAGAATAAACACATACACACTGGAGAATAAACACATACGCCCTGGAGAATAAACACATACACTCTGGAGAATAAACACATACACACTGGAGAATAAACACATACACACTGGAGAATAAACACACTTACACACTGGAGAATAAACACATACACCCTGGAGAATAAACACATACACACTGGAGAATAAACACATACACACTGGAGAATAAACACATACACACTGGAGAATAAACACATACGCCCTGGAGAATAAACACATACACACTGGAGAATAAACACTTACACACTGGAGAATAAACACATACACACTGGAGAATAAACACACTTACACACTGGAGAATAAACACACTTACACACTGGAGAATAAACACTTACACACTTGAGAATAAACACTTACACACTTGAGAATAAACACATACACTGGAGAATAAACACACTTACACACTGGAGAATAAACACACTAGAAAATCAAAATACACCTACACACTGCGAAAAAACACACATCAGTGTTGTGCCCAACAATTGAAACTCCTACAAATACAAAGATCACAATACCCCAACACGCTGAAAACTGTAAACAACTGTGTGCACTGTAGAATAGTAAAACCCCAATGCACCGTGGAATGCACTCCTAAACACCACTGAATACAAACACCGCAGAATTGACACTTCTGTGAACTGAACAATACAGTCACTCCAGTACACCAACAAACAGGAGCACTCCTATACCCTGGAGGATTCAATCACTCTGATGCACAGATGGATAGAATCACTCCTACGCACTGGAGAATCGAAAGCAGCAACAAGGGACCCATGGAGACTTGCTACCTAATCGTCCCAGTTTTTTTATTTCTGTTTTGTGAGTGTCAGTGTGAGCTGTGAGCCTGTCCTCTGCCATGGGCCAGCACAAGTACCTCAGCATTTCCCCCCGCTGCCCCCCCCCATCCTCTAACACAAGCCAGCTTTCCTCTCTGCGCATCCCATTTAGCGCACACATAACAGGATTAGCCGAAACCTAGCAGGACGACATCGGATCAGTGGTAGTCTGACGAAACGCAGTCAGAGTGGCTGGTTCAGGAGGGTTCGGGGTCTGGGTTGCGTTTAGCGGTGAGGAGGAGCTGGTGCTGGCCCGTGGCTGGGACAGGGCCATCGCTGATGGGAGAGGGCTGGGTGGCTTTTTCTGCACAGCCACTGCTGTAGTTCCGGCTCTGCTGGTCTGGCACAGCTCTGTGGTCTATTCAGGGGTTAGGGGGAGGACTGGACTGGGATCTTACACAGGATGCAGTGTGCCTGGCACCAAAACCACAGACATGCCCTCTCTCGTCCCGATGGCAGTCATTGTACTATATTCTCTCCAAAATCACTTTTAATTTATTTGTCTGTTCAGAGTTACTAACCACATTGTCTGAACTCCAAAGTTGCTGCATATTTTATTACATTTCTCTGCTTTCTCTCAAATGAATGAGCTCCAAGTTTTTTTTTTTTTTTTCTTTTGGTTTTTTTTTTGTTTGGGTTGATTTTGTCAGAAGTGGTAACCGTGCAACTTCAGTTGTTGATGTCTTTATTAACCTGAGACGCCCCAGTGCAATGAAAACCCCACGTACAGCCGAAAGAGCAGAGACATCTAAGCTGGAGTGTGAACGGCGCCTCCTGCAGGTCCGGACATTAATCGCAGTCTCTCTGCTCTTCTCCTCACTGTAGGTGGTCTTTTCATTGACAATCCCTTTTACCAGCCGCGGACCATCGCACCTTTTATTATTCACTTGGGTCCTCAAGATCTCTTCTCTGACTTCTAGAACCATCAGGTTGTGTGGCTCTAAATGCTCGTACTGCTCCCGGCCTGACCGGGCTGTCTCCACTGCACAGAACAGTCGAACCCGACTCACTTGCCACATAACGTATACCCCTTCAAAGGAAAAAACAAAAAAAAAAAAAAGCAATACTTTATTTGACTTCAGCTGGAACAAAAAGGCTGAACTTGGTCTTTATTATATAGCAATACACCTGATCTTTTAGCTTAAAGCTTACTTGAAACAATATGAATGTTTGAGTCTTACCCAACACAGCACTGCAATATTTCATTTCAATTGTATATTCACTCTGTGTGTGTGTATGTGTGGTTATACTATAAATATATACATATATATTTATGGTATATGTTACTATAAATGCATATGTATAGAAATATATTATGTACGTATGTATATATATATAATTGGTATAAATTATTTTAGAATTGCAAAGTGAAATGTAAGCATAATCCTATAGCTTTCTTCCAATTTTATATACAGTAAGCAATTTAAATATTAAATATTCTGTGTACGTGTGATATGAAACACTTTTCTGAATCTACTGGTAGTGACGGTCACAGTAGTGTAGTGGCGCTTCCTTTTCTTTGCCTTGAGCAGCGTGTCGAGGTGCCTCGCCACCCCTGCGCCTCTGGCCCTGTGCCGGGCGTGTCGGGTGGGCAGAGGCCACCCTCCGACCCGAAGCCCTTTAACGTCACTTTCTGTTCGACACCACACACTTCCTGTTTAACTTCCTCTCAGAAAGCACACCCCCCCCGGTGCACCCTAGCACCTATTTACACACAAAAAAACAAACCCTACCGCTTGGTTCGAAGAACAGGTTTACTGGGCAGCTAGTGTACTGAATCACCTCGGACCTCGGTCCTTCCTGTCCTCTGGGTGTGTGACGAAAAGCACAGTGTCTCCGCTTTGAAGCTGGCACCTTGACCGCTCCGCCCCCCACCTCTGCAGCCCCGCCCCCCACAACTGCAGCTCCGCCCCCTCCCCCCGAGTCCACTGTCCGCACCGCTCATGTCTTCACTGCTCCATTTCCCAGCATGCCGCCAGAATATCTATATACACGGCCTTGCGAACTCTGAACAGAGACAAACAGTCTTGTTTCACTGGAAGGGCAAATCACAGGGGGAACGCCACCAAAATTTGAGCATTTGATACGCTCTGATCAGTGTCTCTTCAGAAGGAGTATCCCATCTTTCGCAAATAGGAAGTCTGCATGGGAACATGACTTGGTGCTAAATTAGCTCCCAAAACTTCTGCCTTTGCCAGTCTAAAATAGACTGGCCTCAATCTACCCTAAGCTAGATTGCACGTGTGCGGTGCTGCCAAGCTCCTGTTACAGTGTTCTGCTCCTTTCCAATGTAGAGTACATTTTTGGCTTTCTCGAGGTGTTCTAGTCATCGCATGTCAAGTGTGTCCATGCGCATTTCCATCCGACTTGGCACGGCATCTTCTTCCATTGGCTTGTGTTCCCGCCCCTCTGCTTACATCATGGGATCTTAGCTCATTGTTTAAACGTTGAATGCAGCTGCGGTATGCGGTACTGCGGATCGACTCGCACACGTAACAGTCTGGCAACATGGCCGCCTGTCTTGATCTTGAAAGCATCCGTTCCCTCTGCTGCCTGGTTGCGGTCACTCCTTATTTCCATTCTGTTTTCCATTCTGTTTCTCTCCTCTCTTGGCCTGTCCTGCTTTAATATGCTTGACTTGTTGGTTATATTAAATAAGAAAAGATACTTTAAGGTGGTCCAGTTTGCTTTGAAAATAAAGAGCATAAATTTTAAATAACATGCAGCATGTTAGGAAAAAAAGTACCACTTCCGAAAAAGTTAAATATAGATATTTTACCCCTTAAATTAATAAAATGTCATGAACAATGTAACATTAACTCCCAAGACTTGCCTCTGGAAGGTGTTTAGTTCAATAAGCCATTTATCAAAATCCTGGTGTTGGGAGACTCTTGAAATATAACTGCATGCATACATTTTAGATTGCACAGGGACATGTGCGTCTGCTCTGTGCGACTTTAAAAAACACCTCAATACGAACACTACACACCAAACCGCAGAACATGACCTGAGGCTGGCTTAGCCTTCCTGCTGAGGTCACATGACCAACCGATGTTGGTTAAATAAACCATTTTCCCAAAATATGTGTACTATCCAATAAAGAACGTGCACGTAATTGAATAATATTCATGCAGACTGCCAAAAAAACCAATAAAACAAGCATGGGTAGAAGAGCCTTGTAGAGCGCTATTCTGTTCATCAGAATGACCTCATGAACGTGTGTTCATTTGGAGTTCCGTCAAATGTCCATTTGGGATTTGAAAAATGTTTTAAAAAGACAAGCTGGTTTTGGGATCCAAGTCCTATATTATAGGGAGTTGATCCACAGTGAATAAGAAAACACTCTTTGATAGAATGATTAAGTGAATGCCAGAGGACTTGGCTCTGTTCTTGATTGGCTGATGAGCAAACTGGACCAGTTTATTGATGGACATTTATACATTCGCCACAAGACAACATTGGACATCGTTTTTACACATACACGCACTAAATTTATTTGATTTTGTTCACCTTTAAGTCACCAAAAATGTTTTAACTGAAACATTTGTCTTTTGCAAATATAATATATAAAGTATATATAATTATATGAAGTCATTGGACAGCTTCTTAAAGTATTCCCCCATGAATTTACTAATTTATTACTTGACAAGCAGAAAATTTACATATCACTTGAAATGTGCATTAATTAGGATTTTATAACTAATTGGAGCTGGAGGTCACTTTTATAGGGTGGGGGGATATATTTCATACATGCAAGCAAATATTTTCCCTGGGGCTTTTCCCTCTAATCCTCCCTTGGGTGCCTTCTAAAGATGCAATAAAATACAAGTGATAGAGTTATTATCCATTCATTTTACACAAACCTGTCCTGACTCTTAGCCTGCATTTGTCAGCCTTTCAAATTTAACAGGGTATTTTCACCAAAGTAAAGGCCACTACCTTAAAGAAATGTAGGCCTAATTAAATTATTTTATTCCAGAAGCCAGCTCTGTCTGTCTCTTAGATACTTACCTCTGGAAATGAGTCCTATTTGAAGTAAAATTTTAACTGGAATTCTAAGCAGAAATAGTAATCCAGTAATTTTACATTTTAAGCTGTAATTTTTTGGCCTTAAAACAACATTGAGACATTACAGACCTCACACACTGACTCAAGCACTTCATTATGTAGAGGATTGCCAGTCATTTTTAATGTTTTTGTGTTCTGAATGTTTTTCATTTTCATTCATGGAAAAATTACCAAAAAAAGAACCTCAGATTATAAACCTTGCAAGGTGAATGATTGACACGTGTAAGAAAGAATCATAGGTAAGTTTGACAGTGGTAAGTCTTCATTTTTTTCTACCAATTTTTGTGATGGAAGTAACCTCAGAAAGTCATGCATTCCTCCTTAAACTTTAAGTAGCCCAATCCTGTAAATTTCCACCATTAATACCTGTGCTTTTTGTATTTTTAGATATAGACCTAATTATACACACTATTGTTATATAAAAGCCTCCTACCCACACTGAAAGTGTTAGCGCTGAATGCATGAATACTTCATGACAGACTGACAGCTGTCAAGCCACAGAGGAAACTCACTTCCTCACTGGAAATGAGAAAAAAGGGATGTGATCTTTGCATTACTTCCACTGTAATATAACAATGCAACGCCAGTTATTAAATCTTAGTCACTGAATGTATTTTCCAAGTCTTCCATTTATCCTAGTGGTTTTAAACCATGGCCACTTCTCACTGCTCATAGCCTGTTCGTGGGTGAATGTTCGCTTCGTTCTGAAGCGGATTTACGTCAGTGTCAGGAATAATGATTCCCTCAGCGTGAATGATGTCCCCACATTCCAAAGTCAGTGTGCACACGGACACTGAGCCTGTTCAACCAAAGCTGTTTGTTGTGGTGGGGAGAAAAAAAAGGCTTTAGAACTTTGCAAGGGTGGTCAGTGTCCAAAATGACCTGTTTCTACTGGGTTCTTCCCTTCATGGAAAGCCATAGAGTGCTCAGTACAGTGATAAAGATGGTGACCTCACCTAGTCTGCATTGGGTGATGCAGAAGACTTGGACTGGGCTTGATACAGCCAGCGGCTGCCTGAACAGTGCACGCTGCTATTAAAACTGCACTTGTTTGCACAGTCGCCTGTGGAGATGGTGCCAGATGCTATAGACCATACATAATATGTGGAGATTGAGGAATAAGACTTTGTCTGCTTTAAAGAACGTTAATTTTTGAGGACAGATTTTAATTTATCTCAAATACGGGGGACACAAGCCATGCTGATTTTTTTCTTCTGTTGTGCACCGGTGGCTTGGTAGACGAGGATTAAAATCGGCAATGTTGGATAAGGCCTTTGCTTGAAACCTAAAAATAACACAAAATCCACAACCCTGCCACAAAAGCTGCTGTTAATTTCTCATTGTGTCCGCTGACATAAATGACATGCTTGTGCACTGAAACAGAGCCTTTGGAAGCATCCATTGTGGCTCTTAGTCAGAAACCCTCTCCTAGTGAACCCCCTTGCATCTCCCGCCAGACAGCTCAAACTGACAGAAGTCTTCCAGGACTTGAGACACAAGCACAAAAGCCACATTAGCAATACTTTACTCAGGGCCACTGAGCACACCGGTCTCTTGAGATCAGTGTGCAACAAACCTATACCCTCTTACACACATTGTATGAATATGTGTATGGGAACAGTTGGAGGCAGCCATATGTAGAGGGGCTATATATTATTATTTATGGTTTCATTTATCGGTGTATTTATTGGAGACCGTCTTGTTTTTGTGCTAGCCTAGTTTTCATCAGCAGTCTCTGAGCAGTTGGCAGCTTCAGGTAAGAGTTTTAGACTACATTTCCGAGAATCCATCCCCCCAACATCCTCAGAATGGAACTGGTACCCTTCAATCTGCAGTGACATGGAAATTTGCCAGGGCCTATTTTTCTCTTGGCACTGCGGCAATTTACATCCCATGCCCCACTGCCCCCCCCCCGCTGCCCCCTCAAAATCTGAAACCTCCAAATTGGTCAGAAAGACGAATAAGCAAATGTTCCCACGTCTCTGAGGAAATGACCTACGTAACCTTTCCTGTCTGGGTTTGCCATTTCAGTGATCAGTACATCACACACCGCTAGAAAACCAAGATGGAAGAGTGCATACATAGTTATTCCATTTTTTTCCTTCTCATTCACTATCCAGAGGTGCAAATAAATGCCACACACCCGTTACTTATAATAATTTCAAAAACCTTTTTCCCCCCATCCCACCGGCTGGGAAAGTACCACGCTGCATCACAAATATATACCAGTGAGGGGACTGTCGAGTGTGCGAGGGACTGGGCACAAGAGAGCCGGAAATTCAGTTTGTGCACTCGGAGCACAAGTGCTGAAATAGAAGGGGCTCCGGTTTCGTCCGGAGCGAGGCTCGTACGGTTAACTGCTGAACGCCGCGTTTTCCTCATGTTTGCGCCGTAAGCAACATGTGAACTGGAGCACGGCGAGCGGGGGACGGCGTCAGGTATGTCAAGCGGATAGACAGGAAGTAGGACGCGTGCTGGAGAAGCTGAGACTGGGGCCCCCGGTCCACAGTGCACACACTGGTTTAGAATGTACACTGTCCTAGTAGAATGTATAACCGCTAGAAGAGCTACTCGCATTTTTATAGACACACACACACACGCTGTACACACATATCTTTTAAACTAATTTTGTGACTCTGTTGGGCATGTTATGCCCTTTGTTTACATTTTTTTTTGTTCATAATATTTTAACTTAAATGAAGTAGTCTCGCGAGGGACTCCTCTGTCGTGCTGTAAATATTATTCCTTGCAGTTTCAGACTGTAGGCGAAAGCAGCCAGAGATCTGCGGTACTTGTCTCGCACTTTTACTCGTTACATAAAATGATACCAAGGAAAGTTCTTCGAGATTTTAGTTTGAAATATTAAAAGAATACATCCAATGTAAAATGGTGGTTGTGCACAACTTCTGTGAGCGAGCTGTGCTTTAGTAGAAGCTGATTGAAATCACTGCAGTAGATGTTTGCTAGTTCTGTGTTATGAAATTAATAAGTAGCAAAAATCACCATGGTGATTTGTTTGTCACTGTATCTGCCATAATTTATGCTTGAAAATAAAGTGCTGAATCTCTTATGTGTCAAACTTTTCTTAAAGTGAGGAAATAAATGCATAATCTTACTTATTCTTTGCCTTTTGGTGTTTCTGTCATCTCTTTCCCACACTGCATATTTGGAGAGCTGTAGGTGATTTATTTGTATGGGGATCAGGGGCTCTGTTTTCATGCCATGTGAAATTCTCACGAGGTGATTGGGTATACACACCTGCCAATCACAGGATTGCCGCGTGGTCTGTTGGTTGTCCCAGGGAAAATGACAGCTCAGCGGTTTGACACCATTTATAAATAAACGATCAATCAGACCTGCCACTGATCAAGGTGAAATGAATTACTGAGCATTTTCAGAAATAAGGAAGGCTGCTGGGTGCATCTGTAGTCCTGGTGATAATGCACATCTGCCGAGGTCCAAAGTGGACCCTGCTGTGCCTGAGGAGATGGGTGCATAAGAGGCCACACTGTATTAAAGCAGGGCGGCATTGTGGCGCAGAGGGTAGCACCGTCGTCTCATAGAAAAAAGGTCCTGGGTTCAAATCCGGCCTGGGCCCTTTTGTGTGGAGTTTGGATTTTCTCCCCCTGTCCACGTGGGCCCCCCTTGGGTACCCCAGCCTCCCCCCACAGCCCAAAGACATGCAGGTAAGCGAATTGGAGAGGGAGGCAGCTGGGTGCATTTGTAGGCCTGGGGATAATGCATATCTGCCAAGGTCCAAAGTGGACCCTGCTGTACTTGATGCATGATGCCTGAGGAAATGGTTGGATAAAAGGCCACACGCTGTATAAAAGCAGCACGGCTTGGTGGTGCGGTGGGTAGCACTGTCGTCTCACAGCAAGAAGGTCCTGGGTTCAAATCCACCCTGGGCCTCCCTGTGTTTTAGCCTGCATTCCCCTCCCCCCCATAGCCCAAAGACACACAGGCAAGCAAACTGGAGACGCTGGGATAGGCTCCTGCAACCCTGCAGACATAGATAATGGATGGATGCACAAAGGCAGGTTGGTTTCCCACAAAAAGTGAAATTTCTGAAAAATATCAGTAATGCTGCTTTTTTTTTTTTTGGGGGGGGGGGGGGGGGGGGGATTGGTGTTGGGACAGTTAGATCAGCAGAGCTTCCCCAATAGAGGCACAGTATGACTTTGCTATACGTGCTCATTTGAGCGTGTACAGAACTTGCACGGGGGACTTGCATTCCTTAACCGGCAATGTGGATATTGAGCGAGTGCTGAAACACTGACCCAGTTTGAGCGCATCTGGGCCAGGGTGTTCTGGGTAATGCGCCGGCAGCAGATGAGGGTAAACCATAACATGCTTGACCAGAGCCAGGATGCAATACAGTCCGGCTGATTACGGAGCGCTTCCATCTGGGAAAGCACTCAGGACCCCTGCCACTGAGTTCAGCCCTATTTTGGCTGCGACGAGAAGGGCAGCATGATACCCCTTACTTGCATCAGCTCGATGGGGGGGGGGGGGCGGTGGTAGGATGGTAACCGCCCGGTCCTCCTCAGCTCTGATGCAGGGTTTGTGCCGGCCAGGCTGTGGGTATTTTTAGCCGGGTGTAGGGTGGCCCGCCGCTGATGTGCTGACGCTCGCTGCTTTCGCTGGCGCTAGCGGGTTTCCCACCGCGTGGCGCGGGCCTGCCTGGGGGGGGGGGCTCATCACACGCTGGAGGTGATAATTCTGTTGGCTTTTCGCTGCTCTGGGCCGCCTCTCTGAGGTCAGAGAGGGGATACTGCAGGAGGGGCGGAGTCAGGTGAGCGAGGAGGGCGGAGGGACCACTCAGATTTCCTGACGACCCTGAGGGTGTGGCTTCCTCACACAGAGCTGAGCCGTTCAGCATTTCTCCCTTTTTAAACTGCAGGGCTCCCCTGTATGAAAGAACACTACGGGACATGTCACATGACCTTCATTACAAAGAACAAGGCTGAACTAATTTCCTGTTTTCTCGTCCTCATCAGGAAAGCTTGCTCTAATTACACAAGGTCAAACAAGATGTCGCTTTATAAAACATTAAACATATAGACTTCCTTTGCCTATTACACAAGGGGGGAACAGTAATGACCATACAGGTTAACCCAAGCAGAACATGTTTGTGGCACAGGATCACAGGGTGAAGTTGCCTGCAGTACCAGCGGAGTGAACGCAGGGTTAGCTGGCGAGGGAATCTGAGTTATCGTCTGGCTCTTTATATCATGTGATGCTAATTCTACCGGGAAGCTCTGCATCCGAGCAGTAACCGAGGATGCTTGAGCAGGGGAGATGTGAACTGCTGTAAGCACCATATGGGGATATGCTACTCGCTGGAATGTCTCCAGCCAGTGCCTGCCTGCCTGCATGCCAGGGTGATGTTCAGCCATCACGTGAAAGGGGATCTGTTTGGTACTTAACTAACGATTTGTGTTTTGTTTTATAATTAAGTTTTTACATGATCAAGAAAAAAATATTTTAGCTAGTAATTTTTTCCTTGCTAGTTTGATCACCATCAGCAAAAGATAAGCAGGCCTATGGCTGCTTTTGGACATCAGAATAGATTATTCTGTTTTTTAAATACATTCTGCTGTATCTTTGCTTCAGTAGTGAAACTTTCAGTGGCTGTAACTTATGCCTGGCATGCCTCAAAGCGATCATATTTTGTAGCTGTGCTTTGCACTTTTAAGCTCAGGTTGTCTTAAGTTCCTACAGCATCATAAGTGAGATTTGAAATGATTATTTGCATGTGATGGCAAAGAAAGAAGTACAGCCTTACATTCCTGTTTCAAAGCTGTGCCCACAAAACTGGCTGAGAGAAGCAGGGACTTTATTAAACCAAATCTGATGGTGTTTGGAGACTTTATGTGTGTGTGTGTGTGTGTGTGTATGTATGTGTATATATATATATATATATATATGGTATGAAGGTATTAGGGCTTGACACACAAAAGCGTATCTTCACCAGCTAGTTACTGTAGCTGAAATAAAGCTGTCCTGCTCTGATGGGCACATAAATCACTTCACAATTTTCATATGAGTCATATGACAGTCTGAAACTGCTAAGAGGTCAAAGTGCACCTGTGAAACTGAACAAAAAAACCAGTTATTCTTCGCTCCCAAGCTGTCAGGCATGTGCGCACACCCACACATAAGCGTGTACCCAGCACAGAGCCAGCTCTCTGCACACCTCCGTGCTCCACTGCTTCCACACCCCAGCTCGTTTGAGCTAGCTTACTGTTCTCGTGGCGGTTACCATGGTTTCACTCCCTTCCAGCTTTTTAGGGGTTTCTATTCTGTTCTGCCCTGGTTTTGTGCGGGCTCTTTTCTCTCAGGGAGAAAGGGAAAGTTCACCGGGCTCCTGAGAGTTATGGCCCCCCGTCTGAAAGGAGCACAGAGACGCTGAAGCGGGGAGACGGGAGGACCAGCGCTGGCCTCCCAGGCTAAGCTAGCCGCACGCAGCGGTTGCTAGGACAGCCGGACTCGCGGGGTGAAACAGCACCTATCCCAGCATTCCCCCTGCCTGAGAAAGCGCATGGAACTGCAGTCAATCTGGAACTGTGCAGAAATAACAGTCGACACAGCTAAGCGTAAATTACATGCTCGGGAGATTTAATGGAGCTGTTTAATGTTGTATTTCACAGAGAGGCAAACAAACATGTCTGGGCCACATGCTTGTTTCTGGAGAAAGGAAAAGCCCTAAAAGCTTGAATTTAACTGAGAGGAAAGATATGCAGGATTTTCTCAAATGAGCGCAGTGAATGGATGTTATGGCTAAACGTAGCCATGGGGAGCTCCCGGGGAATGAATCTGAACTTTAGGGAGTGTGACAGGGAGAGGGGGCCGGGGTACCCTTCTCAAAGCTGCTCATCATGCAGTGCTTCAACTGCAAAAAAATGTTGTTTTCTGTAATTCGGCAAAATTATAAAGAAGCAGTCCACAACTCCACGCAAACCTACACACGCAGTCCAAAGATGATCCACGTATTGTCTACTGTATAATGCCAGCTGCCAAAGAATCACAAATAATCTACTCCTGACCATTATATGTCCATAACTAATATTATTACACAGTACTCATATTTATTTTGAATATAATTAAAGTCATATGATTTATTATCTCATTTATGGAAATACATTAGGTTTTAGTTTTCATTCCATACAAAGAATCAGTTAAGGTAAAAAAAAAAAAAGTATTAAAAAGTGAACCATATTGCTGCTCAAGCTGAATATAAACAAAGAGTGGGGTGTACTGGGATTGGCTCAGCCTCAGGAAGTGCCTGTAATGCTCTTTGGTCAGAACAGAGGGACGACTCCGCCCCAAGGGCGGGCCCTGCAGCCACGCCCCCGTCCTGGGGCTACGAGGACTCGCCAAGGCACAGGACCGTCATGGGTGAGCCTAGGCCTACAACACTGCCAAATCAACACCCTGCCATCACTACTGCATGGCTTCAAACGAACGAGGCTTGGGGACAGATACGCTGGCACTGAAACGAGGAAACGCGGTGGTTTCCAGACACACATTTCCACACGAGCGGATAAACCTCATTTAATCTAACACAGATACACCGTCAGATTTTATTTCACACCAATGGGAAAATCAATTAAAATCACTTAACGGAGACAATGAAAATCCCCCGTGAGCACCTGGCATACAGCAGAAAGGTGGGAGACGTGGGAAAGAGAGGAGGTTCAGGTAAGCATTCACGCTCAATGAAAATTCACACAGAAAACAAAGTAGGGCGAAAGGCAGTTTGTGCAGATAGCTTTTTTTCAGACTTTAAATGCATGAAGTATACACAATGCAATCTACACTATTACAATGTCCACACTTTCATAATGCTTGGATGAAGGTACATTTTGGCATGTAATGGAGGAGACAGCGGATAGACATTTTAAGACAGAAGCTTTGAGCATAAACATGTCATAATCTTTAACGCAGTACATTAGGCAACATTAGTACAGTTACCGAGGGAAAAGTTGAAATACAAAACAAACATATGCTTCTTATATACAACCCAGTGCCTTTTGGAATGAAACCTTTTCTCAGCACACACAGGCTCTCCACTAACATCAACAATGACTTCAGTGAGCAAGAACCCATTATAAATATGAATAAGGTGCAAAGACCTCCCCTCACATACACAGCCCTCCCTCCCCTGGAACACAGATTAACATCGTAAGACTCATCTCCCCTCCCACACGCTCAGTGCACTTCCAGCCGGCCGTTGGTCCCGCCCTCTCACATCTGGAGGGGCGGGGTCACTGATGAGTCTGGGTCAAGAGGAGGCAGCACTACAAGCTACCTTAAATTAAGTGCTGTGTAGCGGAAACAAACTTCGGCTGGGGTCCTGGAGACCAGCGTAACTCATAAGGCTCTGGGGGCGGGGGGGGGGGGGGGGTGGCATCGGGGTCAGGGCCTGGTGGGGGTACAGGCCAAGAAAGGGAGGGGGGTTTGGTAGGAGCAGTTTTAGGAGCCTTGCCTCTGTGTGCAGTTACCCACAAGCATTCGCTACTCTGACCCAGCACTACAAATCTAAAGAACAGTTGGTCATAACTACAAGCCCCAACTAGTGGTCTAGTGCTGAATAACGCTCAGAGTTTTCTAGAACAACACCAACTCCCAGCACTCCTCACCTCAGTCAAGGTTTCGTCAAATTTACTGCGCCTCCTTCTCAGTCAACAGGACCAACCTCCTTTCATTTTCTTATCGTAAAACTTCACAGGAACACCAGACATTCAACACACGCCCACATACAGCATGCATGCCCATATACACGCATGCACGCCCATATACACGCATGCACGCCCATATACATGCATGCACGCACGCACGCACGCACACACACACACACACACACACCCGCCTGCCCCCCAAATGCACGCACACATGCACACGCCCATATACACGCACGTACACATACACACACACATACGCACATACGCTAGCACATTCACACCCACACATATATACACACCGACCAATATGTATGTATGTACGTAGAAAACAAAAGTTACTGTTAAACAGAAACAAATTAGAAAAGCTAACAAGTTTGAAAAGGAGGCTGTTAGCACTCGTACCTAACGATATTTCATTTTGACTGTTGTGCAGGTAGTCTGGAGCAGGACAGTAGATGGAGTGTTTCCCCGTGTCTGGAAGGACAGTTCAGACAGGTCTTTAGCGGCTTCCTTACCTGTTAAATATCAGTAGTATAAAGACTCCTCTAAAGTTAAAGCCTCTTTATTTTAAGTATGTTTTCGTTTGGGAAGGTTGTACCCAATGAACATTGTCCTTTTTCTTTTTCTTTTTTAAAAACCCCACTGAGTATTGACTCTGGTCCCAGGAGTGGGCGGTACCTCTGACCAGCGTGGGGGAGAGGGGGGAGGAGTCAGTCTCGTTCCCTGACCCCAGGTTAGGTGGTCTCTTTGCCCTGGGCGCCCGTCACAGTCTTGATGGAGGTTAACGTCCTGTTGAACCAGGTCTTCTTGGCCGCTTGGACTTCGTTCAGTGCCAGACCCAGATGGTGCTCCAGGTCCTGCAGGGAACCACAGCCAGAGGTGAGAGAAAATGAGGGACAGGGTGATTTGGGGAACCACTTTTTATGGGGGCTGGAGTGAGATCTATGGAAGGGGATGGCATTAATTAAGGGGTCAGCATAGGCTGGGGACAGCATTAGGGGGAGACCCCCGCAGGTACCTGGATCTTGCACTCAGCCTCCACTAACTGCAGCTTGGTCTGGGCCAGCTCCAGCTCCATCTCCCTCAGCTGGTTCTTCAGCGCCTCCTTCTCCTCGTCGGTGTCCTCCTCACTGCCCTCCTTGGGCACGCTCACGGTCTTCAGGCGGCCCTCCTTGTTGAAGAGCACGCTGCACTTCTCACAGCCCTCCACCTTTTGCTGCAGAGGATATCAGACATCGCAGGCGAGCCCAGATTCAACTATCTCAGATCACAGCTCTGCCCGCATCACTGCTGGGCCCAGCCACTTTCTGATTCAGAAGTGACCTGAGGACACCGGCAGGAGGACCTGCTGCTCTCATTCTCATTCTGTGAAAATGATCAAAGGTGCTGTTCTCCCATAGTCAAGGTCTTTACCTAAGCAGCATTCGCAACATAGTAATGAGGATGTCACCATCACAACTGTGCTGTCATTATGGAGACAGGAAGGTCATTATCCCACCTGCACTGTTACCGTGGAGACTGGGAGGTCATTATCATGCCTGCACTGTTACCGTGGAGACCGGGAGGTCATTATCACACCTGCACTGTCACTGTGGAGACAGGGAGGTCATTATCCCACCTGTACTGTAATAAGTGCTGTATAGTCACAGTAAGACTCAAAAGGCAGCCTTTTCCTCTGCTGCCTCAGTCATATCCTCCCATTGTCTCCATTCCTATCCTCCATCCTCCATTCCCTCCTGACTTCCTGTCCAACTCTATTTCTGCTCCACAGTGAGGCAGGCGGAGCGCTCAGCTGTGTAAGCGTGGAGGCGGAGTGTAAAGGCTCTCGTTTAACCCTCTCACACCAACGCAGTACCAGCCGCCCGTCACCGCAGGTCCCGCGCGCGAGAGGGGCGTGGCAATGACATCAGCCGGAGACGAGCGGCAGTAACGGCCTCCGGGCCTCCAATCTGAAGAGCCTGGAGTGGCAGACCAGTGACCCACTTTCCCACGAAGGGCCAATCAGCTGCTCTTCAGCGTCTCAAGAAGCCACTCGTCAGCTCGCTGGCCTGGCTACAGCGCGGAGGGGATAACGAGCGACAATCCCAGCGCCCCGCTACCGCTAATCCAGCCTCAACAACCAGTCAGGGTGAGAAATCTAGCTGGGTAAGGCCGCTCTAAAGCAGCCAGTACGCACCAAACGACCCGCCAACTTTCTGAAAACGAACCGTCGGCGAATACGACGGCAAACACCGCGATCAGTATGCTCAAAACAAACTCTGCCCTTCCGTATTTATGAAAACATGTCAGAGGCGTTAGCTATCAGCTATCATTTCGACAAAGGCCACCATTATTCATCCCCATCCTAAAGTCTTTATCAACGTCATCACACGATTGCAACGAATGAATTTTCTGTGATTATATGTGCAAAATTAGTTTCAATAGCGCTTGATTGAGCAATTTGCATTAATGTGTCGGTCATTCAGTTGCTCAATAGGGTGGCAGAAAACAGAGACAAAGACGATGTTCCCACAAGACAGTAGCGTGATGAAATGAACCGGAAAAGAAAGTTGACCAAAGTTGAAGAAACCCTGAGGCAACCAACCATGTAATATTTGGATGGACCAATTGCAGACGGGGAGGTCTGCAAACTTGCAAACTGCTTGTAAACAGGTTGCGCTGGGGGCATTCACACACTGCGACTTTCAAAACTCAAAACATTCTTTTTGTTCGTCTCTTGTTTGAAAAGGGTCGTTTAGTTTTATAGAGTTACACTGGTGCTTTCTGCCTCCACATGTGACAGTGGGATAGGAACACCTGTGAGTGTTACACTTTTGTGATGTCACAACAGCGGGGAGTTATTCTCTTGTCATGTGACCAACATTAGGGCGTTACACTACAATAATCTGACTGACAGCAAAGTGTTATGTATGTGCTAGTCACGTGACCGATGTTGGGTAAAGCTGCTCTCCACATGAGCGACGGTGGATCCACTCACCCGGATCTTCTCCAGCTCTCCCCTGTTGGCCGTCTGCTGCTTCTCCAGACGCTCGCTCAGCTGGGAGCAGATCTGTGGGATGCAAAGGGGGGGGGGGGGGGGGGCCACCACCGCGATCCAGAACAGGGTGGTTCAACGCTGTGCCCGCTGAAGAGGCGAAAGGCAGCCAATCCCTGCAGGGCGTGCGGCCTCTGCCCCTCCCTCAGCCCGCGTTGTAATCCCGGCTCCGCTGCCTCTTACAGTAAGCACGTTAGCACGTTAGCACCGCTTCACAGCTCAGCTCATTATGAGATCAGCGGCCACTTGCGTCTCCAAGGCTGCCATCTAAAATCCGTTCGCAGAGAGGCGCCTTAACCGCAACACTGATAAATCAGCACGCTAAACACAGCGCTCATCAAGGTCTACAGCCTCCACTTACTAACAAGAAAAACAGTGCTTTTTTTTATTTATGAAGCAAACCCTGCTTTTGTCACCACAGTGTCTTAAGCGCTCCAGAGAAAAACACAAATGCAGCCCTAACTCAACTAGAACAATGCAACAAAGAAACTTAGAGACTTTCTGAAAATGTCTTGCTTTATTTAGAATGTGACCAGTGAAACGGTACAGGCAGACAGACAGACAGACAGACAGACAGGCCTCCCGTTGGTGACACATAAAAGGCGGGCTGTGCGGTGCTTTTTTCCTTGCGAGGAGAAGGACGGGTCGTTTTGTCTATGAGAGCGTTTCATCATTTTTATTTTTCGGCTGAAGGGGGGGGGGGGGGGGGGGGATGAAATGAGATCTGCGGTGAAGCTCTCCCCTGTGCTGGCAGACACAAGCACTGTACTGACATTTCAGCTTCAATTAACAGAAAGCACCCTCAAAGTGGAGGTCCAACCAGGAGCTGCCCTCCACGCCCGGTTCCCCAGCACCCGACTCAACGTTACCCAGCACCCCGTACAGCTCTGCGTGCGGCTCTCTCTCTCCCGCTCCCCGTCCTCAATCCTCACCTCATCCCCCTCTTTCCTACCTGTCCTCTAGCGCACAGCTCAGCCACGTGTGTTGCCAAGTGCCAGACACCTCTCCCAGATCGGAGGAGAAGAAACCATTATCAGGCGCTGCAATAAATCAAGCTGTCACGGCGACCATTAAAATGTGATCACCAGGGGAGAGGGCTGCGACTATTTTTAAAAAAGCGCCTTTCAGAGGCGTCTGATTTGAAGAGTGTTCACACACAAAGCGCCCCGTCCAGGTGTCTGTTTCCCCTACTTAGCGCACATCCTAATTACTACTGTACAGCAAAGGGCTCCAGCATTCAGCTTTTAATTAAAAGTCTGCGTAGAATCTGGCCACAGAAAAACTGCTTTCATAAACTGTCTCCTTAGCTGTCCTCTGAAAACATAACAAAGCATGAAACACCTACTATTAAAAGATTTTTTTACCCCTAAGTGCTCTGTGGGTCTCCCGTTTATAATGGTCTTTTTGGTGGGATTTTAACATGAAGTAAATAAATCAGATTCTCAAAATGAGGACACAGCCTATCCATAAACTCATGGTCTTCAAAATTTGTTCACCAGGACTATTTTCTGACAGCTGAGTGCAAAACTTAGGAAATGTCTGGGGGATTTATTTCCAGCAGCTATAAGTGAAAAAGAGGACAAACACCCCTACGCAGACACAATCAGGTGACAAGACTGGGACACCAGCCTCTCCCTCCCTGTAAGGTGTTTTGGTAAACAGCCATGGATATTTGCTAATCTGATTCCTTATTTCAGCATATCCACTTGATTTCTTAATTTGTTTGGTTCATATTAATTGATGTGAGCTCCATTTCAGTGAAGCTAGGTACAGGTTGCTATGCTAGGTACGCTATTGTTAGTGTATAGATGTGTGTGTGAGTGTAAACCAGCGCTGCGCAGAGCAGAGGCCCTGACTGTGCAGAGCCACACTCACCTGCTTGTACTCGCCGATGATGGAGCCGTTCTTCCGGATCTCCGACTCGGACTTGTCCAGCTCCCGTCGGCACATTTCCTTGAGCTGGGGAGAAGGGGCGGGGCTTATGTAACCAGCGCGGGGCCTCAGAGGCAGCGGCGTGCGACCCGCTCAGCGCTCGCCGGTCTGAGGCGGGGCCCGCGGGGAGAGCCGGCGCTCACTGTTCAGCTACCCTGCGTTTAACCGGGTAGCCCCACTGAGGATGAAATCTCCCTTTCAAAAAGAGACCTGGCAACCTGCCCGGCTACGCTTCCCTGAAAAATATGTCTTACACGACAGGGCAATTTACTCTGGCATTTCAAAGTATGTAGAATTATAGCGTTTACAAGCAGCTTTTCAGAAGTCCGACTGGACACATTAGTGAATGAAGCGTAAGGCAGCAGTAAGGCTGGCGCCTACAGGCTAACAGACCTGCCCTGACTCCACCTCCAGTCTCCTCTTCTCATCCTCCGACTCCACCAGCTTCTGCTTGGTCATCAGCAGCTCCTTGTTGAGGGCATCTGCCTTCTCCTCAGCCTGTGGATAACAGCGCAGTGTTAACACAGGTTAGCATAGAGCAGTTTTAACAGGCTAGCACAGAGCAGTGTTAACACAGGCTCGACACGGCAGTTTTAACACAGGTCAGCACACAGCAGTGCTAACACAGGCTAAACACAAAGCAGAGTTAACAGGCTCAACACAGAGCAGTGTTAACACGGGCTCAACACAGAGCAGTGTTAACACAGGCTAAACACAGAGCAGTGTTAACACAGGCTAAACACAAAGCAGAGTTAACATAGGTTAGGCACAGCAGAGTTAACACGGGAGGGAGAGGCAGAGGGTGATGAGGAAAGCAGAGGGTGGGGGAAGCAGTAATAATGAGCCCTGCTGGACCTGTTTGAAAGAAATGACCTTTAACCTCAGCTAACCGTAATACAGAGTGAGTGACACACAGAGAGTTAATAACAGAAGCTCATGGAAGTCACAACATTTATATGTTTATATATACTCCCGACTGATTCTGGAGCATCAGACGTCACTCAGGGTCACTCAGGAGCATGCTGGACACAGCACCTTATGCAGCGTGCATCCCATAATGCAACACTTGTTACAGAGGACAGACAGACAGGAGAGAGCGATAGAGAGGAGGAGAGCACTCACGTTGTCCAGGTCCTTGCGCAGCGCGATCTTGCTGCTGACCAGCTCGTGGGCCAGGTCGTCGTTTTCCTGCTCCAGCCGCATGTTGGCTTCCTGGAGCCTCCGGTTCTCCCTCTGCGGATCAGCAAAGCACCGCGTTGGTCCCCCTCAGCACCGCGTCTGCACTTCCTGTTTCCTCCCTACGTCCTGTGACCAGGGCTGCACCCCGTGACCGCCTCGGGCCTATCTAATGTTTAACCGTCCCAGTAAAGACAGCAACCTTTGAGAAGATCCTGAAGGGCTGATTAAAGATTGACCTGCTGCACGCTCATTCTGCTCTACCTAGGAGACTGGATGCACTGGCACACTAAAGGAAAGTTACAGGGACTTGTTCCAAGTTTGACATTCCCCCTCTCCAGTGTTCAGAAGAGGGGAAATATTATTTAGAAGATGCTGGGTGTGCGTATTTTACTCTCTTACAACGCTGACAAAAACAGCCTCATAACTCACCAGAGCACACACTCTGAAACAGGATTTAAATAAAAAAGATAAAGTCATCAAATAATCAGGAGATCAGTGTTGCCTATGCAATTTCAACTTACCACATTCCAGATAATTAATCAATTACTGTACAACTGAAGTCACCTCAGCTAACCTGCAACACTTTAGAAACAAAGCGTGCACCATGCAGTGTAGGCTGGGGGGGGGGGGCTTTCATCACAATATTGTACAAGAGAATACACTGTATATACTTCAAAGCACACACTATTACACACTGAAATCCCTACTCCAGAGCGCATCTATGGACCTGTGCATAATTCCCTTACAGTAACACTACTACACACAGGCAGTGAGGCGCTGCTACACAGGCATACTGTGGGGTGTGTGAGATGTGCCATGCGCCACAGGCCCCTATGCCACAGGGCATGCTGGGAGACGGGTCACTGAGGTGATTAATCCCGCGCGCGCGAGGAGTCCCTCAGAGGAGACTGAGCATGCTCCAGCACGCCGCCTCAGAGAGGCTCTCGAGCGATATCTATCTTCTCATCGCTCTTCCTCCTCAGAATGACATCCTCATCAGAGCCGAGGGCCTCTCCCTCCTGCTTACTGCCTCATTACGGAACAGCAATCTGAAGAAATCTCTCGTATGCTAATGCCCCGAACCCAGTCAGCCTGAAATGTATGTAAATCTATTCGGCTCGGCAAACCCCAAACCCCGCTCGGTTATTAATGCAATTTCTCCTAATGATTATTCTCTACCCGAAAACACTCACCTCATTCTGTGCTCGTGTGCTCACACACACGTACACAAGAAAACAATTCTCTTCCTGTTTACAGATAAGGGAGAGACAAGTGATGGAGGGAGATGGATGAAGGGATCTCCAAGGAAGTGACTTCATGCTCAGAATAATTGTCGCTATAGACAAGACACACACTCAAAACGTCTATGCTATTCTGACACACACACACTTACAGACACACATACGCGCGCGCGCGCACACACACACACACACACTCTCCCCCGCACGTGGCAGCTGTCACTCAGGCTGAGCCGGTCCCATAGGGGGCGCTGTTGCGGCAGCATGTACCTCGTATCTCTCGATGGGGGCCTCCTGCTGAGCCTGCTGCTCCCTCATGGTGTGGTACTCCTTCTCAAACTTCTTCAGCTTCTTCTGGCTTATCTGCAATCACAGAGCCAGCCACAACAGCATTGTTTAAATTCACTTCCTGCAGAGATCAAACGGGGCCCAGAACAAACAGACGCTGTCTCACATAGGAGGGGTTCGGCTCCCCAAACACGCATTTAAAATGCTTAACTCTTTAGATGATCCAGGGTGTTCGGTGGAACCGGCTAGCTATACTCCCAGCTCCAGTGGCTCAATAACGCAATCCCAGCATGCTCCTGGGTCAGATGTTTGAGTGTAGATGATCCACCAGCAAACACAGCAGGCCTGACTGGATCTGCTGCTGTGTGCTGGTGTACAGGTTCTCCACTGGAGACCAGGCCAGGAATCCCCCCCTAGTCAATAATGTGTCCCAGGCTGAGGACACTGATCTAATCAGCACAATGCACAGTCACATCACTGCACACACTTCCAGTCCCGAACAGTGTGACTTCCAACAGTAACAGTGGAACATCAACACAAGTCTTAGAGTTCATAATTATTTTGAGAAAACCACCAAATAAAGGAACCAAGATATGAGAAAAATATTGTTTTATAAAGAAAATAACTCCCTTACATTCACCAGTCTATTTTAAACAGTCTAAGAAAACTTCAAAACACTTGCAAAATTCTGGTTTTAAGAATAGGAGCATATTTCATTGGCAGGTGTTTGCATAGTGTGAACACTGCTTTATGTTACTCCAGTAAATGCAGCCCATTTAGCATGGCTGGAGAGTTAGTGGCTCTGCAGTTATAAGCGGGACAGACACAGCCTGTTCCACAGGTGGGCCTGACAATGGCTCCACTGACAGGCACGGCGCGGCACAGCGGAGGGGTCCACCCTCAGCAGAGGTGCTTTTCATTCCCCCTCTGAGCGAGTGAGAGGCGCAGTGTGCTCTGGAGAGAGGCAGCTCAGCACTGGGCTCAAAGGGCCTTCTTTACTGGGTGACACGCGGACGGATCTGCAGAGCGACAGCTCGCGACTGGGGAGGGCCTCACGGGCACTGTGTCCATCCTGAAACTCCCAGCCCTCATTAAGGCTCAGAGCACAGGATGTGACCAGGAACAGGAAGTAGGCCCCCTTCACCCTGCCCCAACAGAGAGGGTGTGGGTAGAGGCACAGCATACATAACAGAGGTGTGTGTGTGCGTGCGTGTCTGCGTGTGCGTGCGTGTCTGTGTGTGTATGTGTCTGCGTCTGTGTGTGTCGGCATGCGTGTGTGTGTGGGTTTCTGTATGTGGGCATGCGTACGTGTGCATGTGCGTGTGAGTGTGTGTGCCTGCGTGTGCGTGTGTGTGTCTGTGTGTGTTAGATGGAGAGGGTGCTGGGAGGCTAGGCCACAGACAGCAGGTCCACAGCACAGACAGGCCATGAATTACAGCACAGCTGAGTCTGATTAAAAACTCACCTCAGGGGAGAAACCGTGCCGCCCCTGGGAAAGCAAAGGCTCAAATGCTGAGGACATTTTCCAGGCCAGTAAATCCCGTCTCTGTCCCTGCACCCTGCCTGCAGGGGCTTCTGGGATCAGCAGAGGGGACAGCCCGCAGACCCGTCAGTGGGCTCAGGCTGATCTGGGAACAGCCACACTAGAACAGGATTAGGGGCCTGTCTACGCAGCACCTCTCACTGTTGTTTCTGTTCTTTGGGCCCTGATTGAAAGCATCACACCAACCAACCCGACGTCTGTTCCCATACAACCCCACATCTTTTACCGGCTGGAAAAATGACGCAACTTCATATGCTTGTTCTAGGAAGTGACATGAAACGGTACAACAGCAAGCAAATCACAGAATATGCTTCTGAAGTGGAGGCTGCAGGTACAAGTCCCAGGAGTGGGGAGTTTATTTATTTTTTTCGACAGGGGGGGGGAGGGAGAGGAATAATAGACAGACAGAGACACTGTTCGTCATGTTCTCAGTGCCGAGCTGGCAGATTTAAGGCCATGGAAGCAGAACAGAAACACGGTGTTCTCCGCTCGGAACATACGGCAGGCGCTGTCACGGCAACGCTGCGAGGGGCGGGGCGGAGACCGGAGACCGGATCGCAGGAGCGGAGTGAGCGAGCGGATCAGAACTCCTTAATGTGCATCAACAACACGAGCAGAGATGGAGCATTAGGACACGTCAAAGGGACAGAGATAGCCCCACACAGACTGACTGACGCAATATGCAATTCTGCAGTGGATCTGAGGCCTTTCAGGAATACTCACTGAACTTACTTCTGTCTGATGGCTAAATGAATGCTAAAGTGTTCTGCAAAATTAGATTTGCAAAAAAAAATGTAATGGAAGTCATCCTGTCTCTCTAGGACTCAATAACAGTGCCAGAACCCTGTAAGAGGACCTTGTAAGTGCACTGCTTACCTTCAATTCACTACTCGGTAATACAATTAACACTTAATTGCAGGTCCTTAGCAAGTCAGCACATCGCTAATTTTATGTGTTTACATTAATAGGACTTTATTAAGAATGCGGGGAGGACACCGAGAACATTATTACAGGGCATTATAACATCATTACTCTGAAGTGGAAAGCAATGCAGGTTTACATAAAATAGCAGTTCACCACTGTGCTGATATCATCTCTTAAAGGGAAGAGACTTAACACTACTGAATGGATTCTACACTCACTCAAAGAGCACAGAGCAGGTTACATACCCCTCTCCACCAATCATATGCAGGAGAGGGCGGAGCCTTCATTACATATCACACTCTACTAATCACACAGAGGAGAGGGAGGAGGCTTCATTACATACCCCTCTCCACCAATCATATGCAGGAGAGGGCGGAGCCTTCATTACATACCCCACTCCACTAATCACACAGAGGAGAGGGTGGAGCCTCCATTACATACCACACTCCACTAATCACATAGAGAGGAAGGAGGCTTCATTACATACCCCACTCCACTAATCACACAGAGGAAAGGGCGGAGCCTCCATTACATACCACACTCCACTAATCACATGGAGGAGAGGACGGAGCCTCCAGGACCTCTGTCAGACACTTTTCAGGTCTCTCCCTCACTGTGAGGGACAGGGGAGTACTTCAGCCACTCAGCCCTAAACCGTAAACTACTCCACCCACACTACCTTAGACAGGGGAGGGCTGAGAGAGTGGTAGAGAGTGTGTGTGCGTGTGTGTGTGTGTGTATGTGTGTGTGTGTGAGGGAGTGGTGTGTGTGTGTGTGTGTGTGTGCGCGTGAGAGAGAGAGGAGTCAGAGAGGTGTGCCGTGCTCTGGATGTCTGAGATCTCAGAGCTGTCTGAGGGACTGACAGGGAGCCGTGAGGCTTTTATAAAATGGCAGCAGTGTGTGCCGCAGAGCAGCCCTGGAGGAGGGTGAGTGTGGGCCAGGCTGCGGTGGAGGTGACGGCTCGCCCGCGCGCCGCTGTTCGCTGCTCCCGTTTCCCAGAGAAGCGCTCTTTATCCCGCCGCTGATCCCGCCGCTGATCCCGCCACCTGGCTGGATCCTCCAGAACGGCGGAATTAGCGTGTGCCTGAGAGCACTGACACCCGGAGCACCTCGCACGCTGGGCTCAGCCCCTAATCTCCCTAATCCCACAGGGACCACGCCCACACGCACGACCCCCCGCCTCCTCCAGCACGGGTCACAGGAAACCGGGGGTCAAGAGGGGTCACAGGGGTCGAGGGGCTATTCCCCCTTACCACAGCCAAACACCTACTAACACTTAGCTCAGAGTCTCCTATGAGTGAGTAACAACTGTGAGTTCTCTCCCTTAAAGGCATAAGCCACATCTACAGTAAAGCGCCAAACCGTACTTACAGCAGCATAATGACTGATTACAATATAAGTAATGACATACTTACCTGCACCACTTGCTATGTTAGCTTTAGAAAGCTGGAGAGTAATGCAGGAAGTACTTTACACAATTGTGGTTGTTTAAACCCTGCAAGTAGCACTGCTATAACATTATATCCAGTCAGCTCAACTCCCCATTAAGAGTAACAGGAGAAAAACCCCACTGGAGCAGATCCACAGCATTTGAGCCTCCAGTGTTAAAAAAACAGCATAAGCAATTGAGGTCATTCTAGAAGCAGAGCACAGAGCACATTCTAAACTCCAGCACAGAGCAACAGCACCCTCTAGTGCCAGACCCAACAAGGAGGAAACAAAAACTATCAGGCATGCAGCCACAAACTTCACCACCGCCTATAAACAAGAAAGATTTTTTGGTCAGAATGTTGAACCTTCAAACAGAAGCGAGCAGTTTGTCATGAAAGACATGTTCAACAACGCAGGCACCGCACATCAACACCTAAGACTGACTCCCCTCTCACAACGACAAATGTAATCTCCTACTTTGCATTTTGGAACATCTATGGGATTCTGCACTGCGCCTAACAAGACTGCAAGCCCTAGTAATCCACTTCAGAGACTCGTAGGGAGGCAGGCTCGCAGATCACACAGGGACTGGAAAGCAGTTATTGATCACCTTCATGCTGCAGGCCAGCTCCATCAGCTTCTTGGCGTTCTCCTCCGATCGGTAGCGCTTGGGGACGGGGACGCGGAAGAATTTCAGGGCCCCCTCGAAGTCGGTCTGGAGCAGGTCATCCCTGGAGGTCTGCAGAGAGACGCAGAAGCGGGCGGTTAGGGGCCAGCGCAAATGGCCGAGCTCTAATCTGGATTCCTCACCATCGCTGCCCAGATTCCAACTCCCCCGCCGCGGGCAGGGCGGGGAGGGAAACAAAGTGCTTTCTCTCAGCTCTTGGCAGAGGCAGAGCGAGAGAGAGACAGAGGGCCTGGATGTGTGTGTGGGCTCGGCATGGACTGTGACATCACAGGCCGTTCTAATGGCAGACAGCGCTTCGGAAGGGATGTGTGCGTGGGCTCAGCATGCACTATGACATCAGATGCTGTTCTAATAGACTATGATATCACAGGCTGTTCTAATGTACTGTGACATCACTGGCTGTTCTAATAGGCTGTGACATCACAGGCTGTTCAAACGGATTATGACATCACACACAGTTCTAATGGACTGTGACATCACACGCTGTCCTAACGGCAAGGGAATATGCACTGGCCTAAACACACAGGAAACATTTCCACAAACTGGAGGGGGGGAGAGAGTGAGAGATTGAGAAAGAGAGAGAAAACGAAGAGAGAGATGCAAGCTTCCAGCTGCAGACATACCTTCAGCAAGGCCAGAGCCACGTTGAAGATGACACTGATGCCCTGCCAGAGAGAAAAGGAAGACAGTTAGCATGTGTGGCCTGTAGGACCCCATTCTCTCCCAGTTTCGATTGCTGAACAAGTGCAAATCTACTGGTGAGACCATATTGCACCTCTGTCTATAACCCTCTCTTCTTTCCCCCAGTCAGAACAAAGTGCAAAAATAAAGAGGGCAGGCCATAAAGGTAAGGACTCAATTTTACAATCTGACAGGAAATACTGAAAATAAACTGCTTGTGAATTGTAGCAGGTAATTAGTAAATCGTAAACAGTGAATATTTATATAAAATACAGCGTGCCAAATACACATACAATAGGCCTGTGAGTGTGGCATATGGCTATTTATTACATTCCATACCTAGCTGTAAATGACTGCATTGTTTAGCATGCGCAGGGCTGAGTCGTCACTGCTAATTTGCATAGTTATTTAAACTAGCTGTGAAAGCTAAATGGTGCACGAGCCTAAAGCTGCGCTGGATAAATGAATGCAGGCCTGCCAAATGCGTTTTGGGGAGACTGGCTTTGTTTTGCTTGGCTATGGAATGTGAGCGCGCCGGGCCGGCGGCAACAAATGATCCAAGATAGTCCACTTGTGCTTTACACCTGAGGCCTGCTGCGCCAGAGGGGCCTGTGTGTGCCTGTGAGTGACTGTGTGCCTGTGTGTGCCTGTGAGTGACTGTGTGCCTGTGTGTGCCTGTGTGAGACTGTGTGAGACTGTGTGCCTGTGTGTGCCTGTGAGTGACTGTGTGACTGTGTGTGCCTGTGTGTGACTGTATGTGACTGTGAGTGACTGTGAGTGCCTGTGTGTGACTTTATGTGACTGTGTGTGCCTGTGTGTGACTGTATGTGACTGTGTGTGCCTGTGAGTGCCTGTGTGTGCCTGTGAGTGACTGTGTGTGCCTGTGTGTGCCTGTGAGTGCCTGTGTCTGCCTGTGTGTGATTGTGTGTGCCTGTGAGTGACTGTGTGTGCCTGTGTGTGGCTGTGTGTGCCTGTGAGTGACTGTGTGTGCCTGTGTGTGACTGTGTGAGACTGTGTGTGCCTGTGTGTGCCTGTGTGTGCCTGTGTGAGACTGTGTGACTGTGTGTGCCTGTGTGTGACTGTGTGTAACTGTGTGTGCCTGTGTGTGACTGTGTGTGACTGTGTGTGACTGTGTGTAACTGTGTGTGCCTGTGTGTGACTGTGAGTGCCTGTGTGTGCCTGTGCGTGCCTGTGTGTGACTGTGTGGGCCTGTGTGGGCCTGTGTGGGCCTGTGAGTGCCTGTGTGTGACTGTGTGTGCCTGTGTGTGACTGTCTGCCACACAGCCTGGATATATAGCCTTATTTCTGCTACACTTACTGAAAAGCGCTTGTAGGAAAGGCTAACTGTACGATGTTCTCCATATTATGCACATTTGTAACATTTCACTGTAACAGTTTTATAGTTTTTTTGGTCAGCACCAACCACCCCTCTACCACTCCAAACTTTTTGCACCTGAATGTTAAATTGTAAAGACATTGATACAGGAAAACAATAGTAAAAATACAACGTAATTAAAAATAAAAATGAGAGAATGGGTTGATGAGAATGACATGAATTAATATAGTTAGAGAGATAAATATACTGCATATATTTGTACATATTGTATAGGTATATACAAGAATGTATACTATATATGGCAGCTGCACCCAAGTCACAGTGTACCCAGGATTTTCTGTTTGTAACACTTGTAAAATCAGATCACAAATGTAAATGCCTGGCATAGCACTCAACACCATGCAAGTAGCTCTGGACAAAACCTACACTGAGAGCTATAGAGCACAAAAACATGTGGCACAAAGCTGGGCAGTAGGTGGTCGAGTTAGAGTCTTGCTTTGGTCTGAAAGAAGTCCTTTGTTTATTTTTGGAGCCATAAAGGAAATGGCGGCTCTAAATCGTAGTGGCTAACCATAGCTAAGGATGTGGGTACTGCATGGCCTGTATTACTACAATACCATGGATTCCATATTGCACCACCTAACACTGTGGATCCAGTGGTAGAGGTAATTAGCCAAGGAAATCTCATCAGAATGTCTAAAAATGTTAAGACACTGAAAAAAACTTGAAATACAAGGGATGAAAAAAGAACATTAGTTAGTGTTCAGAACACTACCCATGTTATTTCTGTTCTGACATAAATCTTAATCTGATCTGTGGACATGTATGGGGCAGTTCCGAAAGTGATCTCACTGTGATCTGTGGCCATGTATGGGGCAGAATGTGTAGAGATTCGTAAGAACGAAGCACAGACTCAGATACAACACCTGACAGAAGGCCAGAGAAATGCATTAAAGCTTTTGGGAGGACAGGATTCCCTGAAAACCAATCATCTCCTACCCAGATCAATGCAGTGTGTACACAGCTATAAATACTGCTTTAGCATGCACAGACATTTTGCAGATTGGGTTTTGAAGCACTCCCACTGGATGTGACTCAAAGTTTGGAAATGAATTGTAGGCCAGGACTACAAAAGTACACTGGGGAAAGACAACTCTATCAACAGATTTTTGTGATAAAGTTGCAAAGTTAATTCCCAGTTCACAAAGAAGAAAAAAATTTTCTCTTGTCTGACTACAGTAAATGCTGAAAGGACTGTACCACCGTACAGTACAGCCAGTTTTTATCTTTTATCTGTCTGACTTCAATATCTGCATTTAGTAATGACATTACTATATAGCAATATAACCCAAAGCATATCGGACCAACACAAGTAGTCTATTTTTTAGGTATTTGTGTCTCTAGCATACATTCATAAATTGTAATAGATTCATGATTGTCCATACATAGCTACTTTTGTTCATGAAAATATAACCTATGTTACCAAAGTCTTACAGTAAACACAAAGCTTTATCCCAAATTACAGTGAAAGTCTGGCACCAAGTTCAAGTCTACTGAAAGGGACTAAAGTGAAACAGTCTCTGTTTGCTGCAAACAGGACTCGTCTAATTTACAATGGCCAAGCCGGCGTTCCCTTTACTTCAGCCTGCTAATTTAATCCGGGCCACACCATTTGTGTTATTGATCACTGGAGGCGCAGCCTGCTTCAGAATAAGAGAGGAAAAGGGGGGAGAGGAGGAACACCAGGGAGGGGCGATGAGGAAGGGAGCAAGATGAATAAATAAAATGGCCTCATGCGTTTTATCTAGAGTGGATGATGATAATGCAAAATGCAATACTTGAAACAAAACAATATAATGCAATCCTGGAAACATTTCCAGCTTAATTAAACACATAATGATTAATGGAGTGGGCTTAGCTTAAGCAGGATAATTATACTGCATTTGAACCTCCTCTAGCAAACAATGCTGGTGAGGGGACATGTTCAGCTAATGACAGTCATGCTTGCACATTCATTGCGCTAATGTTAATTAGCTAGCTTGATATCATTTCTAGCCAGCAAAGTACGTTTTGTTAGCTTGTCACAAGGTGGAAAGAAGCCCTACCATAACCCGCCCTCTCTATTTCAGGCTCACGAGTAATAATAATAATAATAATAATAATAATAATTTTCCATGTTTTCCTCCCTCTTTCATTCTAAAAAAAAACATTAAACACAATCATTTAAAATGCCGAATAAATCTCCATTTTAGGAATCTGCAGTTGTTCTACTCACTCACTTAAACTTGTTCTTCTGGAGTAGTAGAGATACAGACCTGTCTGGATATAATTATACTGACATTCCCAATGACACCCTCTCCATAATGGGGAAAAACAGGGCTCTCTGCTAGGCGCGAGGGCGGGGCGGGGCGAGTGGGAGGAGCCGGGGGCGGAGTCAGGCGGTACCTCGCAGAGCAGCAGGTCGATGATGTGGAAGACCATGTAGAGGGGGAACTTGGCGGTGAAGAGGGTGAGGAACCACTGAGAGGCGTACATGTGCGCCTCCAGGCTGATGTTGAGGAAGTGATTGTACAGGTCTGGAATGTATTCCTGCCAGAAGAAGACAGCGTTTAAATGGGTGAAAATAAACGTTACGCGCGCGTGTGCGCATAATCAAGCACAACTCAGGCAGCCAGTCACACACGCGCGCACGTTCACACAAACTGTATACTCAGTGCAAAACCGGGGTGTCCGTTTATGTGATCTGAAATCATTCCAACTGCAAACCAGAAAAGTACAGCCGCCATGAACGGCTGTGTTTGTTAGGGCCTGCTGCTGCAGTCTGCAGCTCTGGAAAGCGCTGGTCTGTCTGCTGCTCGAGCTGAACGGGTTATTGCCCCTGGAGGGAGGGCAAATTTGAGGGCTGCTAGATGAGAGATTCTCTCAGTGAGATTATAGAGGGTTTCTGAGGCAAACTATGACCCCCAGTCATCTCTGTAGAAATGTGCCAGTCATAATGAGCCTGTCATGGTACAGATCTTTCTAGAAGAGTCCGTGAGCTGCACACATTTCTGTGTCCCTCAGTTACACATGTCCCTGTGCGAATATACCAGGTACACTTCTTCCAGTACACAGCTTTTAAGATACTTTAGATCTTTCACAGATATGTCCCTTTTACACAGCTCTGAGTGGATGCACCATCACACACATTCCTGCACAGATCTGTGTCTCCTGAGTGTCCGTTTGTAATGTCTCTCACCTGCATGAGGCGTTCCAGCTGGAAGAACTTGCAGTGCAGATCCTCAAAATTCTGTTTGAAGAGCTCCCTGAGTCCATAATCAAACATGATCTTCACCAGCACACTGAAGGCCTGCTCCTCAGGCATCTGGGGGCGGGGCCACAAGTGACATCAGCAAAAAACACCCTTTGAATCCAGGCTTTCATCTTGCAATTAATTTCCCCAGCTCTGGCACAAGCCACGTCATGAAGGAGGCGCTGCCAATAAGGCTAGGGGTTTCTCACAGTCTCTCACAGTGTAAACCCAGCTTATAATACATCACTCAACATGGACAGAACCAGCAGTGCTTGATGGAAACTCTTAAAAACCACAAAATGTAGAAATATTAGCAAAGAAAAGTATGTAAAGATGCCCTCATTCATGGCAAAAAATTTTTATTAGGCTCCCTCTGTGTACAGAAAATTTTATAAATATAAAAACGTAGCATAAAATACTTAATTCCCTTGTGGATTAGTACATGTCTGCTTATGGAAATAATACACTTCCCGGAGTTCTTAAAAATATATATTATTTCAGTTTTAATGCATGCCTTTGATTGGCTCAGACAGTTTTGTGTAATGAATCTGCCGGTGTTACAATGTCTGGTGCAGGAGCATTAATGGGACTGTGGCTTAAAGCAAGAAAATATGCTGCATTATCAAATAACTTCAAAGCAGCAAGTACATGGATAAGAGAGAGTCTAAAAGCTCTCTTGATGCACACAAAATATTTTATGAACCAACTGCAAACATACACTAAAACAGAAATAATATACAAACTCCAGAAAGTGAACACTCCCTTTAAATTACTCTATAATAATAAAAATCTATACATATGGGAGATGCAGCCCATGGTGTTCATGCTGAGCTCCAGGCTTTAGTCTTCACAGTAACCCCACCAGTGAAATGCAATGGAGGAGAAGCAAAGCACACCATGTCCACTAGGTGTCACTGTGCCTCATCAGATAAGATTCCTTCCTGCTGTGGGTGCACCCTGGCCAAATAACTGACCCCAGATCAGCTCACATTCCCTAACCCGAAGCACAGCGAATGTGAGGGGGAGAGGACACGTGCAGCTGATCTGGGCGCCCGGGGCAGGATCTGTTTACGCCTTCCCAGCAGCCCCGGCGGGGGACACGCCCCCTGCGGCTGGAGGAGAGCGGGGCACGTGCGCCGAGCTCTTCCCGCCGGCGGGAGGGCGGGCATCGCCGGAGACTCACGTGCAGCAGCAGCACGGCGGCGAGGAAGGACTGGCCCTGGCAGTACCCGATCTCCTCATCGTACACCGAGTACGCCTAGAGAGAGCAGAGAGAATCAGCGTGAGGGGGGGATCTCGCATGGCCACTGGCCCTGGCAGTACCCGATCTCCTCATCGTACACCGAGTACGCCTAGAGAGAGTGGAGAGAATCAGCGTGAGGGGGGATCTACTGCTAATGCCTTACATGGAACGCTTCAATCTGGCAACCCCACCCCAATGGGCGCCACATTGCTACTGTCCGCAGTGCCCTATCTGACACCTCATTTACCGCTCGAGAACATCCAGGACCGCAGATCAGTGTGCCGGGTTTCATTTTTCTGCAGAAAAAGTGGCAATAGAATAATTACTGGTTTATGATTTAATTATGAGTAAAAGAATGATTGAGCCCGGATTGCCTGGGCAGTAAATCAAGCCGGACGGTGAAACATGTAATCGATGGAGAAATCTCTCCTGCTAGACAGCAGTGATGGAGTGACCTGGAACACTGGAAGAATTCTGAATTATTAAAGACTTGCCAAGCATATTCTCCCATAATTATCAATACCATCCCTGCTGGAATCATTTAGCACACATATTTAATTGTAGCAAGGCATTTATTTGGAAGATGAAAGAAAAGTACCTCAAAATTACAACCCAGGGAAAGGTTATGGTTGGACAAATCAAGAACACTACGAGGTTTTTTTTCCTCGACAGGCAGGCAGAAAGTGCTCGGGAGAGCCAGAGCGGCTTTCCGTGGGCGTGCTGTTCTCAGAAAGCCTGTCTAGACATTTGCTTTGGGGCAGACCGCTGGGAGCTAAGTGGCCCATGACAGAAAGGTCTACAGCGCCAGCTGCAGAAAACTACAGAGACGTGTGCTACACACACCCCGCCAACATACAAACTCCTGGCAGGGAGAGTTATGACAGACTGATACCATTTCAATGCACGACTGTGGAGTCAGTGCACTATTGTAAAAGCCATGAATAAGTACCATTGTATAGTGACAGACACAGTATTCCATTATATCAGCAATATACTTTGTTAAAATGGCGCAGTACTCAGTAATGTTCCATGCAGTTATAAATACATTGCCTAAGTAGCAGGCCCCTGTAAGCAAACAAGCTTAACAACCAATACCAATACAGTATGAGGTGTATACCGGCACTGAGCACCAAGTGTTCAGTTCAAAGTGCTGTATACTGTTGACAGCTAAATCTATTATTCCCTAAGGGCAGTGCTTACATCTCTTATCAAAATCCCGCTTGGGTTTGTGAACTTCCACAACTCTCACTGCGACGCTTTGCGAATAAATATTCAGGTATATATGCAACATCCAAGATCCTTGTAACTTTGATATACGCGTCTATATGCAGTAAAAAGTGACTGTAAATTCCACCCTGGACCCTACAATATATTCATAAATATGTGTAATTCCAAAATGTATTCACATGCAAATTAAAACACAACATTTTTTTATCCTCTTTAAAAATGTCCCTTTTGAATAATTTCCTTTTCAAACTTCAGGAATAATTTCATAAATACAATACCATTACATACATACATTAACGTCGTAGGCTATGGAAAACCTACATCTATTTGCGCAATGAATGCTTGAAGAATTTAGAGTTTAAGCACGTGTAAACACTTGCACTGACACAGGAGGTCTCACCTTGCAGATCTTGTACAGTGAGTCCTGCCCATCGCCGCCTGTGTCCTTGAAGTAGTCGTGTGCCGGGAATGTCCGGTTGATGTCTCTGGTGATGGCACTGTCCTGAGGAGATTCCTGAAGAGGCGAGAGAGAGAGAGAGGGGGAGACATGACCCTGATGTCACATTTAGGGGTTCTAGGGCTGTATTCCCCGTGGACCACCACTGATCAGTAGTCAGTGTTACTGGGGGGGGAGGCAATATTTCAGTTAAAAGTGGGGATCTGCTGTGTACACCAGGGGGCACTGCTCCATGTCTTTGAGTGGACATCTACACCCAGAAGCCATTTCATCAGCCTACCTCTACCACAGGCTTCACCTGGTATCAGACATCTTAAATAACTCTTGTGGATTGTGTTGTACTTGGGACAACATTAAAACAACAAACATAAAAATACTGACAGATTGAAGCAAACGCACACTGACAGACTGCAACTTAGCAACATCTTCAGCAGGAAAAACTCCTGTTTGTTGCCCTACTCTTTATCACGCTGAGCGGCGTGCCAGATCTTCTTACGTGATGCGCAGAAGACTGGCAGCGCAAACAGGCGTGTGATGAGAGAGAAAGCAGGCCTGCTATGGAGCCAGCGCCGTGCGCACTTCAGAGAGATCCCCGTGGCCTGTGGGAACGGGCCGCCTCTCCTTCGCTAAACAACACGACCGCTTTCATTTTCAAATCTCATTTCGCCAGTCTTTTACCAGGCAGGTCAGTCAGAGCGTAATCTTGTTTACAAGAACGGCCTGAATCGCATTAGACAGACCCGCAAAACGAGGGCAATGAGACAGGGCACCAGCACTAGAGACATGAGCACCGGCGCAGAGGTCATGTGGCTCAAGTACACGAGTCCTCCTGAACTTGCCCATGATCTTATATTTAAATGCAGGAAGAAAGCAGAGGGTCCAGCGCAGGGCTGACTGGGGGTCTCATGGAGAACGTGTCTGGTTTAGTAAACTGGGAGAGACGTCGGCAGCAGAACAGACGGGTAAGGGGGCGTCAGACCTAAGAGGGATGCGCAGAGGACAGAGCAGGGTATTGTGCAGCTAGTGTATACAGAGAGGAGAACAGAGTGCAGTGTTGTGTAAAAATGCACAGCGCCTCATTCGCTGCTGTCTTATAGAACCTTAAACATAAGCAACAATTCCCAGAAAAACCAGAGCAACAGCCAAACTCTTAACTTGAATCCTGCTTGGACTTAAACCTACGCAGCTCACAAATGTGAGCTCCAAATCCTCATCTGATTGCATTACCGGCAAAACAAAAAACAAAAGCCCTGATGGCAGTTGAGATTCTGCGAAAGGGCAGCTGACGCCGGCAGACCCAATACTTGGAGCGCCTCGGTGTCACACGACGCGCAGACAGAGGGGAACATGGGAAATGTCAGCGTCCGCGCCGGCTCCCCCGCCCGCCGAGACGCTCCGCTCGCGGCTCCTGGCACCACGGGCTCGCAGGTCCACAACGCACCGCTCACAGGAGCGGGGAGCAAACAAAACGCCCATTCACTGCGGCGATCACATGACCAGAGCACAGCGCGGCTCGGGCGCGCGTCCCGCGAGGCGCGCCATTCTGCCGCCACGTCACGTGACTACCTTCAGATCACATGATCATGGTTTCTTGATGCTCCGAGCTGAAGCGGCCCCAAGTACCCACTTCTAGGAGGATGTGATGGCACTGGGCAGAAAGAGCTGAGCTCACCCTGCACTGGCTCTCACCATGCAGCAGCACAAAGAGGACAGAGAGAGTCAGACAGAGGGAAAACACACAAAGGCACTGGGCACAGTCACATGGGGGAAAAACTCATTTATGTGGGGCTGCAATGGTGTTGATAACAAAAACAAAACATGTCCTCTTCTCTCCGTCTCCAAGGCCCGAAGGCTACAGTTTTACTCAAAGATAAAATCAGAGCTTGCATATGCCATGAAAGTTTTACGGCAGGCTCGCATCTTTAGGGCAGTACGGCTATCCCTAAACGGCTCACATTGGACCACTGGGCTAATCTGATTTGCTGGAATCTCAGGTCAGCGGGCCTGGGTAGAGAACCTCCTGAAGTCACAGTTGCAACAAACATACAGGCACCTTGAAAACGCTTTGCATAAATGAACTTTGCAGTTAGGCAGGGTTACAGTCACTTCCTTCATGAAACAGACAAACATGAAAACTGTACAAACAGTTTGTGCTTCCAAATGTGTAATACCTGTGAAGTTTTTGTTCCCGACTACCGTAAATGATTTGAAATGGTAAAGGCATTTGAATCTATTCCAGCTGTCTGAAGAAAATCAACTGTTAATAACTCCTAGCCGATGTGTTTATCATATCACCAGTCGAGAGACTGAACTGCAAGGGTGTTTTTTTTCTGCCCAAAGGACTTTTTTGACAGTTTTACATTACACCAAGCATGGATGTCAGCAGGAAAAATGACATTACATGGTTTATAGTGATTTTAAATCTTTTTAATGTCAACAATGTCTCGATTTGCAGCAAGCACGTATATTCCAATGACGCAGTGTGTAGATCGCCGTGTTCGAGTACTAATTGGCAACATCCGGCCCGTGTGACATTTAGGAAAAATTCCACAGCTAAAACCATAGCCATGAGCAGCTCTCTCCTGAACAATGGTGGGCTGGCTCTGACGGCGCAGTCTCCTCCTCTCCCCCCGTCAGTGTGATTTAACACCCAGCAAGCGGTGATTTAACACTCCCTGCAGAGTGATCTTAAACTCTCCACTTCCCATTACGGATTAATCACTGCTGCAGGAGTGCAGAGACTCTGCCTTTCCCCGCGACGACGGTCGCCTGACCTCCATCACCACTGACCACAAATCTGATGCCTAACAAACCCCTCCCATAAATACCTATCATCAGCAGAGACTAATTACTGAGCAAACACAGGCGAACAGGAGCTTCTTGAAAAGCCTGGTAAAGCAAACCGAGATCACACCCACTCGCTATACACCAGATAGGCTTCTGTTAACTCAGGGAAAATGAAGCGAGAGAAATGATAGGCTTGCATATGCTGCTCAACCCAGCAACAGCAACACAGGTCCTATAGCCAGGAGAGCAGAACTAGAGTAGACTGCAGCCAGACACGCACACCTAGCCAGGCTTCTGAGTCGAGCGCAGAGCAGCGAGGAGAGCAGAACCAGAGCAGCGGTGTAGACTGCAGCCAGACACGCACACCTAGCCAGGCTTCTGAGTCGAGCGCAGAGCAGCGAGGAGAGCAGAACCAGAGCAGCGGTGTAGACTGCAGCCAGACACGCACACCTAGCCAGGCTTCTGAGTCGAGCGCAGAGCAGCGAGGAGAGCAGAACCAGAGCAGCGGTGTAGACTGCAGCCAGACACGCACACCTAGCCAGGCTTCTGAGTCGAGCGCAGAGCAGCGAGGAGAGCAGAACCAGAGCAGCGGTGTAGACTGCAGCCAGACACGCACACCTAGCCAGGCTTCTGAGTCGAGCGCAGAAATGGAAATAAAGCTTTCCTTTTCAGCTTCTCCTGTCCCTTTCAAATCCCACAAACCCTGAAAACAAAGACCCTTTCTGTGTCACACTTAAACTTGAGCTTGAATGCTATAAACTACTTAATCGTACGTAATAAGGCTTATAACCAGAGGGGAAAGCTGTCATTTCTTCTCTGAGACGCAACGTTTAAAAGTCTTAATTCTCTGTAAACCAGCACCGTAAAGAAGTGACTGATTATACAAAAAGTTGCCAGCATTACACTAAAGACAATGCTCCTTTACCAAACCCATGTCCTGATGCAATGGGTATCATTTTACACTTTTCACATTCTTGTAATTTCTTGATACATCTATATGATTTCCCCTAAGACCAACTGATTTATAGTAACTACCTCAGGGGGTCATCCAAACTGTCATACCTGACTATACCTGATATATGGGCCTCCCTACGATGAGCCCAGTGTTAAAACCACTGCACAAAAACACGCTTTCACACTGGGGGAAAAACAGCCAAGCACATGCACACACACATGGGCATCTCCTTCAGTCCACTCTCTCATTCTCCAAATGTTTTGGCAGGCAGCTCACAGAAATCAGGAGTATTGAGGCCACCATGCAATATTAATTCACTGCAGGCCTCGGTCTGGAAACTCCTTCTGAAAGCAGGAGTAATTATCGCATGAAGGCATCGCTCGCTCACACAACCTCTCTCTGGGTTCTGTGAGGAGCAGAAATGGATGTTTCAGCCCCCTGACCTTCTCCTGAACATTTCCTCAGAATCTCCACTTCCTGTCTACTGTGGACCTCAAGGTGAAGACTCCGTGGTTCAGTGCCAGCTCCCTCCCTGGGCCATCTGGGCCGGCACAGGAGGGTGGGGTGGAAGAGAACACTCTGCTTCTCTCCTGAGCCTCTACATGAATCCTTCGTAGCCTCCCTTTGCCAATCTGATACAGTGTGAAGCCCCGCACCCTGACGCACTGTGTGCTAACATGGCCGCTCCCTTCCTCCTGCAGGCACAGTGTGTCACTGTGCTCTCAGGGCTGGGATTCCTCACACATGCAGCCCTTCTCCAAGGTGTCACAGGAGTGACACCGCTCTCCAGAGCCCACTGCTGAAAGCCCCAGCCTCGGTCCAGGAGGTGACACGTTCCGGAGGATTCTGCAGCTGAAACACGCCGCTGGACGGAAGACATCACAAACAGAACACACGCACAGGCAACAAACGAGTGAGGAAGATTACGCGCTTGGTGAGCGCCTTTTCAAAGATTAATTACCCTTTCCTACATTATTGATGCTCTGATTATCTGGAACAGAAAAGCCTCTAAATAATAGATTTGCGCAAAGTCGAGCAGAGCGAGCAACGAGCAGCGTGGTTCACAGATCCAACACATCAGGCCCTGACTGAGAGCTCCACCAGCACACCACACAGAACCAGCACATCAGGCCCTGACTGAGAGCTCCACCAGCACACCACACAGAACCAGCACATCAGGCCCTGACTGAGAGCTCCACCAGCACACCACACAGAACCAGCACATCAGGCCCTGACTGAGAGCTCCACCAGCACACCACACAGAACCAGCACATCAGGCCCTGACTGAGAGCTCCACCAGCACACCACACAGAACCAGCACATCAGGCCCTGACTGAGAGCTCCACCAGCACACCACACAGAACCAGCACATCAGGCCCTGACTGAGAGCTCCACCAGCACACCACACAGAACCAGCACATCAGGCCCTGACTGAGAGCTCCACCAGCACACCACACAGAACCAGCACATCAGGCCCTGACTGAGAGCTCCACCAGCACACCACACAGAACCAGCACATCAGGCCCTGACTGAGAGCTCCACCAGCACACCACACAGAACCAGCACATCAGGCCCTCACTTTTTAATTAAAAAATGAATTTGGATGACATCATTATTAAAAAGTCATCCAAAATCAAAGACTAACCCTTGACCTAACTCTTCCCCAAAGTTCCTAAATGAAACCCTAATCTTCCCTCAGCTCTAACACTTATGGTTATCCTAAGCTTCACCATAACCGTGACCCTAGCCTAACCTTTGTGTGAACCCTAAAACCTAATTATAGCCCTAGGAGTCCTCTAAAAGATATGCTTTTTTCCCCTATTCAAATTGATGAAAAACAACTTAAATATTCAATTAAAAAAATGCAAAGAAATGTGTATCGAAGTCCCTTATTTTGTAGAAGATACTTCACTGAAAAAATATACAAATGTATAAGGCAGTGTTACAACCCACTACTGAACAAATTTGGATCATCCAAAATCAAATACTAACCATTGTCCTAACCCTTCCCCAAGCTCCTAAACACAACCCTAATTATTGCCTCAATTCTAACACTTATCGTTTTCATAACATTAACCCTAACTGTAACCCTAACCTAACCATCATGTCAACCCTAAAACCTAATTCTAGCCCCAGGAGTTCTCTTATTGTCAAGGTCCTAAACACAATCTTCCTAAACCCAACGCTAACACTAGCCTAAGACTAGCCTAACCCTGAAATGGAAAAAATTGAGATTTATTAAGCGTGACCATTAGAAGGAACGCAAGAAAAGAACCCAATCAAGCATTTATACATGGTTTTGTTATTTTCTCAAATGAAAAGCTGTTTTTTCATTTAATGCTCTAATGATAATTCATTTAAAAGCACTTCAATCTAATGTCTGAGAGTTTTCCCATATGATTAAATATTTCCTTTTAAAGTAATTGCCTTGAAGATTAACAGCGCAACCTCAGTGCAACCACACGGTCTTGCATTTACACACCACCGCTCATTCTAGTGTAATGGGATTCCCATTCTCCAGGCAACAAACCAGACACTCCTCCACTTCTCAACTGTAAAGCAGCCCAAATACAGCCTGGTGGCTCCAATCAACCAAGAGAACAGACTAACTGATGGCCTCCTCGTAAGTGGCCTTATGACCAGCCAGTTGGGTTGACACATTTGTGCTCTTAATGGTCACCCTCTCTCTCTTTGATTGTTTTGGTTTGGAACCACAGTATGAGAGATTAACTTCACTTGGCGCATATATTTCCCACAATACCTCGTACGTTATTGTTGTCGTCTTCCGTCCCGTTGAGCGCAGTGCACCTGCCCGGCACAAAACTATGCTTAATTGTAAAACAGGTCATGGGTTCTCAGATGTAGCCTAGCTTAGTCTATTTTGTGTCTTTGTTTCTCAGGATTTATACATATAATGTCTATCAAACAACGTCAGTCTACTGAAACCTGACAATTACTGGAAAGCAGACTTATTCCTGTCCTGGTGCTCTGTGTGAAATAAAGCAGGAGAAAATGCTCTGCAATGCCTTTAAGTGGCTCAGCTGCTGCAAATCGGGCTTCAGGCAACCAAAGAAAACACTCGAGCAACCAAAAGGACAAAGCAGCTTATCATCGTGAAACTCTACCGACACAAAACTCCAAGCAGTAATTATGAAAGAAATGTTGGGGTAGGCAGTAGACCAATGATGGATACTGCTGGAGGGTCCTGCATGTCAATACTATGTATGCATACTACTGTATAAATGAGAAATGAAGGGGGGACCAGGCAGTGCCTTTGCCTGTAAATACTACTATGAGCCTGTCCAAGAACACATTGGTATAAATACCATGATGGGTGTGGACCAAAATGGCTGTGAGGGTAAAAGAAAAAAAAAAAGAACTGGGCATAGCAAAATAATCTGTTGCATAGCCAAATTCGTGACACAAATTAACACGCGACTCTTTGAAAAAAATTACAGTGTACCTAAAGGGGCCAGTAGCTATAACATGAACCTGCACAAAATCTCAGCCAGAGGATAAGAGGTGTTAATGCCAACAATAAACACACATGATCCCTGTTAAAATTCCCTCAGTAATCCCATAATGCAATCTAAACTGCACTGGCATGGTTCCTGTAAAAACCTCTTGGCATGGTCCATAGATGGCCATGGTGAACCGATCCTTTTAACATTCCACAGACACCTGCCTATTACTGAAATCTGACTGCTATTATTAATTATATAAAATGGCTATCTATTAAATCATACGTGGCCTTCTGAAATCGCTCCCAGAAAACCAACAGAAAAACTGTGCTCCTATTGTCTCTTTGGAGTAACAGACTGCAGAAACAGTGTTTCTGTTTAACCAGGAAAAAACACTGGTTTTGGTTCAAAGACAGAAGACAAAAGTTTCTCTTTACAGTACGGCTTCTCATGTTTCTGTTCTGTGAAAATAGCATTTATTAGAGCCCACAAGCAAGCATTAATTTAACTTTCAAATTTAGTCAAGGTACTATAAATACTGAACAACTCACTGTTAACTAAGGCTTATTACACATAATTATTCAACACAATTGGATTATCATTTAGTTAAATGTGCATCAGTTAACAGGGCAATTTATAATATGTTGCTATTTGAGCAGGATTGTGACAAAAGGATTACCAATTAAATAATGCCTTTAAAACATTTTAATCTTTAACTGAACGAGCTGTCCCACTAAAATTTTGGCTGTATGGCAAAAGGGCTATTAAGTGAAGTGCTTTCTATTTAGCTTGGCTTAAACGGTTTGAGAAAATGCACAAATTAGGTAGAAGTAATTTCAAGAAAAATAAACATGAAGACATATTAAGCTGTTATTGGCTGTTCACCGGAATGAGAAACATATGAATGCCACTGATGTCGATCTGCCAATTGCACAGCTTCAGAATGCAAGCTCTCAGGCTCGAGGTTTCGCAGCTGAAGTGCCCACCCCCGGTGTCTGACTGGTGAAGCGGAGTTATGTTCAGAGTGTTTGGAATGGCAGGGTCTCCGCTTTCTCACTCCCCGTAGGTTTTCTCATACAGCTTCCAAAAAGGAAATCAAAAACAAAAGATAGAGAGCATGAAAAGAAAGGCAGGAAGAAAGAATAATAAACAAAGAAACGATGGAGGAAAAGCCATGAGAAAAAACTCTGTCCGGGCCCCGGGAGCCGAGTTCCCATGACAGGACCTGAGCTGGCTCCAGAGCGGTCCTGGTGCTGACCTGCTGCTCTCCACACTCTGGTTCTGATCACAATCACTGTTTATCCTCTCCCCACTCTGGGCTGGGGGTTATCGGGGCCTGAAATAAACTGAAACCTGGTTGCCTCAAAGTACTTAAACACATCCATATCAACTCTTTGCATGCCTGGAGCAAGAATAACATAGCAAGTGACTGCGTGAGAGTGCGTGTGTGTGTGTGTGTGTGTGTGTGTGTGTGTGGTGGCGAAGGGGGGGGGGGCTTCCACAGGAAAGACTGTTCTTTTCCCACTGTTTATGGGGCAGGTTTATTCTGTCACACAACAATGGTCAGAAAGGCCCTTTGTTTTTCTTTTGGAGCGGCTTCTGGGACCTGCAGTCCAGCGATGACAGCTCAGCAGTGCTAAGCCTAGAATGCCCTGCTGCTTATCACCCACTTCCCCCTTCACACGGAGAGAAAAAAAGAATAAGAGAGAGAGGGAGGAAAAGAGAGTGAGAGAGAAAGAGCAAGAGAGAGGGAGATGGACAGAGAAAGAGGGAGAGAGGGAGATGGAGAGAGAAAGAGGGAGAGAGGAAGATGGAGAGAGAAAGAGGGAGGGATGAGAGGGAAAAGAGGGAGATAGGGAGAAAGAGAGAGAAGAGGGGAAAGAGGGAGAGAGGGAGATGGAGATGGAAAGAGAGGGAGACAGAGAGGAAGAAAGCGATGGTGAGAGAAAGAGCAGGAGGGAGAGATGGAGCGTTTCCTCAGGGCAGTGCTGCAGTAGCTCAGACTGGGGCTCCTGCTCCAGGCGCTAAGAATAGCCAGATGGATGAAAGGGGCTCTTGGTCCGCAGCTCTGTCGCTGATTAAGGAGGTAATGGAGACTGCAGGACCCTCAGGTTCTACTGCACAAACAGATGAGCCAGGAGAGCGCCTGCCAGCCACACACGCACAATAACCACCAAAAGCCCTTAAATAATGTCACATTTATTTACTCAGTGCAGATATGACCAGAATATAAATATATTATTGACAACTGTATTCCAAAACAGACATTACTACATGTGAAAACTCGCGGTACTGACGCACCTCACCAACACGCCGCGTTTCAGGGGACACTTTCTAAATGATTGCCCGTTTCTCCATGTGTTTGGAGAAACAGAAGCAGAAGTCTGTTCAGCATTCACAAGATACAGTTTGGCTCTTTACAACCTTCTTCATGTGATAACACGTAAAAAAAAATGCTTTGGGACATCTGAAAGGTCAACAGTCTCCGTGTATTTTTTTTTTTCTTCAATTTTTTTTCCCCCCAGATACGATCAGACTCCAAAATGGCCTAATCCATGAGCATTCTATTAAGGGATCAGCAGGGGAACCTAAAGGTTTCAGGATATATACAAGGCAAATTCAATGAGACGCTCCTCTGATGCCAGCGGCGCTACAGCGGAGAGCCTGGCGAAGGACGGCGGCGGGGAGTTTTCCTCCGGTCGAAGGGGACACGCTGTTCCAGAGCAAACATGCGTTCCCCGGAACCGGGCCCCCGGCAGGTTTTTACGCCCTAATATGGCACTGCGGAGCGGGTCAACACGAGGAGCGGGGTCCCCCGGGATCACTGGCCCTTGACTCCGCTTTCGAGAACAGCGCGCTGTTCCCACAGGAAAAGAAAAGGGGCTGCTCTTTGGCAGAGAAACGTCCCACAACATGCATCGGTGAGAATTTTCAGTGCGCCCTCAGCCTCAGTACCGTCAACTAACTGTGTATTTTTAAAAAAAACGTAACCTGGAAAGAGCTGGCGCTTCTCAGACATCGGCTAACCCTTCCCATCGGACTTCATACAAAAACCTGTTATTCTTGAGGTACTAAGTTTGGAGCAACAGCATTAGCCTCAGCGCTTCAATAACCTCAGTGGTCCAAAAAAAGGCATTTGTGTCCATGGGAGGAAAAAACAGAAGCACTCAAACCACCTGATAAAACACACAACCGAAGCACATGAGCCTGAACATCTGAGTTCAGACCAACACTCATAAAAGCAAGAAACTAAAAATAAATAAAATAAAAAATTACAATAAAAAAAAGCAGTCACATCATCATCTGTCCATAAATGTCCATAAAAACCCAGCGACGTGACAGCACATTGAAAGAGGAACTCATGTTATCTGATAGCAGATGCGTAGATGATGATCTACTGCATTATTGTTGTATTTCAATAAACAGAGCCGGAGGACTATTTCGGTGAACAGAGTCAGAAGATAAAAATATATGTTGTTCAAATTTCAATTAGTTGGCTCCCACGAATACACACAAAGTGCTATTGGTCTAATAACATCAGGGCTGTGAGCAGTGAATTTCAAGTGCACTGTACTTTATTTGCTGCTATAGTACACAGAATGAGTTCAAACACGTCCACATCATAGACATTCCCCTTTACGTACGTGAATACTCATGAGAAACGTCTCCAGAATTCAGTGAGAACTTATCTAAATGTCGTAAGGGTGAGGGAGAATTTCATCTGGGTGGATCTCCCTTCGATGAAAATGGGGTTTGTGAAATGTGGTCTGTTTGGCTGCTTGGCCACATTAGCGTCAGCGTTAAGGGCAGGCAGGTGGGCAGGCGTGTTCTCTCCCTGCGCACACGCCCTGCGATTCAGCCCCCGAACGCGCTCCCAACACAGAGACCCAACCGCAGGAGCGGATTCACCCAGCGAGCAGCCGCAGTCAGCGGCGTCCGTCACCGCGCGGAGACGCCTTCTACGAGTCCCCATCTCAGACCATCTGAGAGACTCCATCCGCCCGCCTGGAAATGTGAAAAAACAGGAGCGCCAGGCGCGCCGCAGCGCTAGCCCGCGTCCCGCGCGACGCCAGAGACGCGAGCGCCCGCTGAAGCGCTGACATTCCCGCGACTCCGCCCGCCTCAGAAACCCGTCACAGACATCAGAGACGCCTCGCGGGTACAGACACGGAGACTGACGCGCGACAGACACGCTTCGGGACCGAGGGAGAACAGAAAAGCCCTTTTCCGAAGATCCCGTGATATGTTCTCATTGTTCTGAATAAATCGCTTTGCAAGTGGAAAACACTGCATGTAAAAATATTGCACGGTACCCTGCAACAGCATGGCAATAGAAAACAGTCCCCATGCCCGTCATTCCCTCACGCCGCCCGCCTTCAAACACCTTCCTGCTGTCTGCGTCTGTATTCAGAATACAAATATAAATATATGCACTTCAACACATGCTTAAGACTGATGTGACAAGTAAAAAAATAAATCGGTCTAAAAAAGTCAAACCCCTTCGGATCAAGGACGTGTGAAGGGCTTCACCATCACCCTTTCATTAGCTCTTAGGCTGAATCTGTAACTACCACAGGTGCCCAAAACGCACGCTAAATCACCCTTTCATTAGCTCTTAGGCTGAATCTGTAACTACCACAGGTGCCCAAAACGCACGCTAAATCACCCTTTCATTAGCTCTTAGGCTGAATCTGTAACTACCACAGGTGCCCAAAACGCACGCTAAATCACCCTTTCATTAGCTCTTAGGTTGAATCTGTAACTACCACAGGTGCCCAAAACGCACGCTAAATCACCCTTTCATTAGCTCTTAGGTTGAATCTGTAACTACCACAGGTGCTCAAAACGCACGCTAAATCACCCTTTCATTAGCTCTTAGGCTGAATCTGTAACTACCACAGGTGCTCAAAACGCACGCTAAATCAAGCCTTTTCAGTGAAATCCACTCCGAGAGAAGCTGGGCTTGACGTTACCGTCAGCAACAATATCGCATTCAGTGGCCTGAGGGTGCAGCAAATTCAATGTCTACATGTCACCAAAAAGGACTTTTAGATCTCCTCCCATTACCCCCAACAAACTATCAACTTGCTACTAAATCAATATTTAACTTTGGTCATCTAGGAAGACTAACAATTTCGGAAAACTGCACTTTCACTTGATTTTTTAAAACATTTTTTAAGAATAAGGGGAATCCATGTGGAACCCAAAATCTGCATGAACTGCATCATCCATACAGAGGTGAATATTTATCAGTGCGAGAGCACAACTGAGGCTGAACTCCTGGAGACAGTGCTGGGCCCAGGAAGACTGCTTCTGGGAGAGACTCAGACGAATGAAGCGCTCTCGGTCGCTGCTCAGCCGAGCGCACTGGCGCTTATCCCAGCTGTGCGCAGACCCTACGCCTGGACTCGCTAGCTAACCGCCACCGCTCTCCAGCCGGCGGTGCAGCGGGCCACCCCTCCGCCTCCTCAGCACAGATCAGCGCTGAGATGTTCACCTCGAACACGCCGCTGCAGCCGCACCGCCGCGGACCCCACAGACGCCCCCCCTCTCTGCGGCTCGTCCGCCAGGCTGAAGAGTGGGCGGGGCTCTGTCCTGACTTCAGGGGCTGTCTCCATTGAGCCCCAGCGGCCGCTTTGCTAGCTCCCGCCCCTCTCTCAGCGTCTGCGCAACGTGACCCAGCCCCTCGCCTTCCAAACAAACATCCGTTAATATACTAAAGAGTGGTGTGACTCCTTAAAAGCAACGGTCAAATCTACAAAGAAGCCAGGCTCTATGCTAACAGCAATGCAATTCTATACCAACCATAAAAAAGGTGACTCTTGAATGATCAGGGCCATTCATGGCCATAAATGTAACTCAAACCAAAATGGACACTGCAACCATAGTAATTAGGTCCATGCCTGCTCCTAACCCATTTGCACATGGAAAAGAAGGCATTTTTTTAAAACAGCAGGTCACAACATCCTCTTCTCTTGACCCATGCGATCAATCGCAAGTCCTTATTGAGACACCCAATACTTGCTCACCAAGAACCCCTCCACACTAAAAGCATGCTTCTGCTCACAGAAAAGCCACTCATGATGTCAGTAATGGCAGCAGCGCCTGTCCACAGATTAAGACTTTGCCTGGCGATTACTGTGGAGGGAACTTAATCCCTAAAAACCATGTTCTGCTACTGAAGCAGATAATCCCTGCCCTTCTGTGAATATCTGCCGACCAATCGCTGGTCAGGAAGAGGAGTGTGCAGGAACAATTTAATTGCTTCTGTAGGCATGTACAGAATGCAAGTATACCAAATGAATTCTTACCAGAGGCAGACTTAAATTGTTTTCTCAGCATTAAATAGAGACTACAAAAAAAAATTAGAAAATCTATCGACAAAACATTTAAATAAAAAAACTCGTTTTTCTTCATTTAGTTGCTTATTGCGTCGCTTGTTCTGTGATACAGCTGGCCAGGCTGAGGCCTGAACACAGCAGCCCTTAGTGCCCTGACAGACAGCAGTGGTCCAGGAGGAAAGAGGAACGTCAGCGGAGAGAGAGATCCCTGCGAAATAAATAAACCTTCTCCTTCTCCCGCTCCACCATCGGGGCAGCACCGCAGGACCCGCGGGCGAGCAGCTGGGAGCGTTCGGCCGAGAGCGCGCAGGCGAGAGGCGGACGCCCCGGCAGGGATCGCCGTTTCCGAAACGCGACCCTCCATAAACAAAACGGGAGGTCAGGCGCCGGGCGCCGGCTTCCTGGGAGAGTCGCGCGTTTCTGAGCAGGTCGATCCCGCCACGGGGACCTCGCTTCAAAAAAGAAATAAATAAAACCTGACGCCGCTGCTCATGCCTCCGGACGGACGGACGGGCGGCCGCAGGTTTGCGGGGAAACGGTCACGCTGTGCGCTCGCTGCTCTCCTCAGCTCGATCTAATCGCGAAAGATTCTCTAAGCAGCGGCCTGAAAACAATGATTAAACAGATAACAGATTGTACACACCGAAAAAGTCCACTGACACACACGTGGCAACAGTCTAAATTAGCTGCTTTCAGACTAAACAGGTCACCTCATTGTAAGTGCAGTAGTATGGAAGGCAGCGTTCTGCACTCCCGCCACATAAATAGTACATTTTTTTGCATTCCAGAAAGGCCTAGCGTCCGCACAACGCGAGGACCTGCAGTGTTTTTATCATTCTGTTTTTTTTGCAGTAGGACGTTATTTGGCAAAGACTAAGGAGTGAATATTATCCAAACGAGGGCCTGAAACTAGAGGAGCTGGGAGCTGGGCCCAAAACTCTGGCCACTCTGGAGCCCGCCCACGCCACCCCCGCACTGTCGCCTCAGTGTGCCCACAGAACCCGCACACCGTCGCCTCAGTGTGCCCACGCCACCCGCACACCGTCGCCTCAGTGTGCCCACAGAACCCGCACACCGTCCCCTCTCCGTCCCCACACCGGGCACTTTCCACATGGCACAGCGGGCTGCGGGGGCAGGAGCTGCCAGAAGCCGCTCTCTTAGCGGCCGGGTGACGGCCAATGGCGCCGGAGCGTGCGCGGGCCGGCCCCTCGGTCCTCCCGAGCGAGTCCCCGGGGGGGTCCCTACGCGTGGCACGCCGAGCGCGCGCTGCCTCCTCCTCCTCCTCCGGCGGCCGGCGGCTTCTTGCCGTCGACGCGGCGCACGCAGAAGGAGCACAGCCGCTTCAGGCCCTTGCGGAAGGCGCTGTTGGACAGGCTGTAGATCAGGCAGTTGCAGAAGCTGTTGCTGATGGCCAGCCAGGTGGTGAGGAAGGAGGCCACGGGGTGGCGGTAGATGCCGGCGCTCTCCAGCAGGAAGTAGATGATGTAGGGCAGCCAGAGGATGTAGAAGACGCTGGTGATGCGGAAGAGCACCATGGCGTAGCGCTTGTCGGGCGAGGCGGGGCCCTCGCCCGGCTCGCCCTCCTGGGGCCCGAAGCGGGCGCGGCGCTCGCTCATCTCGCGCGTGTGCTGCTGGCAGATGCGGAAGATGTTGCAGTAGGTGAAGCAGACGGTGAGGGCGGCGGGCGCGTACAGCAGCGCCACGATGAAGGAGGTGAAGTGCGGCCGCGTGGCCCAGGACTCCGCGCACCAGCGCATGATGTCGCCGTGGTAGCCGGGCTTGCCCCAGCCGAAGAAGGAGGGGAGGAAGACGAGCCCGGAGTAGAGCCAGATGAGCACGATGCAGACGCGCAGGCGGCACGCCGTCACCAGCGTGGCGTAGGAGAGCGGCCGCGTGATGGCCACGTAGCGGTCCACGCTCACGCACGCCAGCGACGCCATGGAGACGCTCTTCAGCACCGACACCATGTAGCCGAAGATCTTGCAGGTGAGCTCCTCGTCCAGCCGGCTCAGGTAGTGCAGCAGGGAGAGCGACGGGATCAGGCAGCTCACGCCCACCAGCAGGTCGGCGTAGGCCATGGTCTGGATGAAGGCGCTGGTGGTGTGGTGGTTGAGCAGGGGCGCGCAGTGGAAGACGAAGATCACCACCAGGTTCCCGGCGATGATGAGCACGGTGAGGAAGAGGATGATGGCCACCTCCAGGACGCAGGTGTTGAGCACGTGCGAGTAGCCCAGGTCCAGGAGGCAGAAGGGCGGACTGCTCTGGTTGCTGTCTGACGAGTCGTTCATGTTGAGGCGGGTTTTGGGGTCTTCCCTCTGGGCATTCCCAGGGGGGAGGGGGGAGGGGGGGCTTGACTGACGGGCAGCCCGCCTCTCTCTCTCTCTCTGCCTGTCTCCCTGTGGCCGAGCGCGTGACTCCTCTCTACCTCAGCAGACGCGCGCGGTGCTGGCGCCCCAGCGAGGGCCTGTGGATGCGGCGGCGGGCGGCGGCTGCCATGTCAGCAGCCCGGCGAATCCTGGGGAGGGGGGCGGGGAGGGGGGATCCTCCTCAGAAGCGGCGCATTCCTGAGAGCGCGCAGATATCCACAGCGGGGCGGGGGGGGGGGGCGCGTCCGGAGCGTCGCGCTCTACCCCCTGCTCTCCGCGGGACGCGCTCCTGCTCGGCACGACGCGGTCGGACGGCGGGGGAGCGGGGGGGGGGGGGGGGGGGGGCGGCACGAGAGGAAGGAGGCTCTGTTGTCTACCGCTGTCGGGTCCGATGAGAGGAATTCCAGCCTCGGCTGAGAGACGGCAGAGAGACGGCGGCGGAGGTCGCCGGGGACCCTGGGAGAAAAAAGCGGCGCTGCGCTCTCCCGCCGAACGCAGACGGCCTCCGGAGGACAGCCCCAGGAACGCGGCTCCTCACGCCGACCTGAGCAGGGGAGACGCCGCGGAGAGTCCTCTCCCTCACAGCCGGCGCGCGGCAGAGAGGAGCGAGGATGCCGGAGGAGCCGAGGGTGAGCGAGGGTGAGCGGCGTTTCAGAGAGAGCCCCGATCCCCCGGTGAGACAGCGGCGTCTGGAATGTAGATGAGCGAGCGAGCGAGCGTCCCCACTGCAGCGAAACCGCTTCTCAGACTGCTGTGGCCCTGATGCAGCGCTGCTCTCTCCCTCCCTCCCTCCCTCCCTCTCTCTCCCTCCCTCTCTCTCTCTCTCCCCTCTCCCTCTCTCTCCCCTCTCCCTCTCTCTCTCGCCCCCCTCTCCCTCTCTCCCTCTCTCGACCCTCTCCCTCCCTCTTTCTCTCTCTGCAGCAGTGATGGCAGAGAGCTCCTCCCTCCTTAGACCCAGCCAGTGAGCAGCTGCAGCAAGGAAAAGCTAGGAGTTCCCTGCACCCTCTCTGGCACACACACACACACACACACACACACACACACACAGCTGACCTCTCAGAAAACTAACCTATGCTTAAGGACTATATCTGATTCATGCTGAATGCAGAGCATATACAGTGCCCAATCTTTTACTTTCTCCATTACATCAGTCTTTTCAGCTTTTATAAACCTCATTCATTTAGTACAAAAAAGGCAAATTACAGTCATGACATCATAAACATCCAGTTTCATGACCTCATCAGCTGCACCTTATAGTACAGCACTCTTATGGGGAATTACATGTTCACTGTGCTTTTAAAGTAGATGGAGGATACAAACGGGTAAAGGTTATATATTACCACTATGAGCTAGGCACTGCTCGCCACTGTTAGCAAGCCAAATATTTTCATCAAAATTAAAAATATAAAACATGCTGTTCTGACTGAGAAAGAAAATCTCTGCAATTCTGTATATGTACATATCCTCTGTTCGTGGATCAACTAGCGAGACCAATTTTAATTACAACAAAAAGATCCAAATACAATCAAGTTAATGTTATACATCTACTTAGAGGAAAGAATTTTCATATAAAGCATGAAACGTAATACAGCATGTCTCCCTTTAAGAATTAAAATAAGGACACTCAGGCCTGTGCGTGTTGATATACTGATTGTATAAATACACAGTATAAATTTCCCATTATCATGAAAACATTTAATAGTGGATTGACTGTGCAAGTTGTTGGAAAATAAATGCCGTTTTATTAATAACCACTTATACTTGTAACTTATTTCTTCTGCTAATGCGCCTCATCCAGTAAACCATTCGCTTCAAACCCATCAAAGATTAAAAGGAATTTCCTACATTGGTGCCAAATGGAAATTTAAAAAAGACTTCAGATAGCAGAAATAAGCAGTGGTCTAGTGAAAGTGCGCCGTATGGCAGATTCTGGGAGCACAATGAACTGCAGCAGCCTGGGAACGCCCCCAACATGAGGAGCGGCAAAGGAAGCAAGGAAAGGCACAAACACAATGGGACGCACGGGGCCCCTGGGAACTGCAGTTCCAAGAGCCCACTCCTGGAAGGACACAGAGACGGTAGGTTTTTGGTGCTTCTTAATTGAGGTCAGCGACTGGCTAAAAAGTCAACACCTTGATTCCGGGGCCTGTGGTTTGAAATAAAATAAGATGTGCAGACGCTGTGACTTCACAGGGCGAGAGTCTGATGCCCCTGGTGTAGATGAGGGAGTTGGTGGTGTGGTGACTTAAGAAGGAGTGAGACTGTCTGACAGTAAATATGGATGAGGGAGACCGGACAGCCACATTTGATATGAGGATACCATATCCAGACAAGACTTATAGAGATCCTCCATTTAAAATTCAGCCTGAGGTAAGGACTGATATGAAGACAAGCCCTCAGAACAATGTATGTGTGTTTACATGTGTGTGGATGCACAGTGTACCAGCCCCCCCCCCCCCCCCCCATTACACACACTGCTACTGCGTGACTGAGTCTGCTGCCGCCCCTGCTGCATCCCAGCCCCTGTGCACGCGACCTGGAGCCCCTGCGCACGCGACCCAGGAGCCCCTGTGCACGCGACCCTGCAGCCCCTGTGCACGCGACCCCGGAGCCCCTGTGCACGGGACCCAGGAGCCCCTGTGCACGCGACCCAGGAGCCCCTGTGCACGCGACCCTGGAGCCCCTGTGCACGCGACCTGGAGCCCCTGCGCACGCGACCCAGGAGCCCCTGTGCACGCGACCCTGCAGCCCCTGTGCACGCGACCCCGGAGCCCCTGTGCACGGGACCCAGGAGCCCCTGTGCACGCGACCCTGGAGCCCCTGTGCACGCGACCCTGGAGCCCCTGTGCACGCGACCCTGGAGCCCCTGTGCACGCGACCCTGGAGCCCCTGTGCCCGCGCCCTGGAACCCCTGTGCACTCGACCCTGGAGCCCCTGTGCACGCGACCCTGGAGCCCCTGTGCACGCGACCCTGGAGCCCCTGTGCCTGCGCCCTGGAGCCCCTGTGCACGCGACCCTGGAGCCCCTGTGCCTGCGCCCTGGAGCCCCTGTGCCTGCGCCCTGGAGCCCCTGTGCACGCGACCCTGGAGCCCCTGCAGGGCGCGTGTGCGGCTGGCCACGCTGGCGGCTGCGCAGACGCCTCTGCCTCGTGCTGGGGAGGTGCGGAGCGTGCGGTCTCGCTCCGGACACATCCCCTCTGTTCTCGGGAGCATCCTCGCCGAGGAAGACGAGGAGCTAAAAATACCTGCAGCTGAAGGGGCGGGGAGTGCGCGCTCATCCATTATTAGGACAGGAGGTTTCACTCGGGCGGCTCTGATCCTCCCTCTGAGGAGGAGCACTGGTGCAGGCATACAGCATGTGTGCTGGTTAGCGTCCTGCATACGCAGCCCAGTCACTTTCACATGTGCGCTGGTTAGCGTCCTGCATACGCAGCCCAGTCACTTTCACACGTGCGCTGGTTAGCGTCCCACAAACGCAGCCCAGTCACTTTCACACGTGTGCTGGTTAGCGTCCTGCATACGCAGCCCAGTCACTTTCACACGTGTGCTGGTTAGCGTCCTGCATACGCAGCCCAGTCACTTTCACACGTGTGCTGGTTAGCGTCCTGCATACGCAGCTCAGTCACTTTCACATGTGCGCTGGTTAGCGTCCAGCATACGCAGCTCAGTCACTTTCACATGTGCGCTGGTTAGCGTCCTGCATACGCAGCCCAGTCACTTTCACATGTGCGCTGGTTAGCGTCCAGCATACGCAGCCCAGTCACTTTCACATGTGCGCTGGTTAGCATCCCACATACGCAGCTCAGTCACTTTCACACGTGCGCTGGTTAGCGTCCTGCATACGCAGCCCAGTCACTTTCACACATGCGCTGGTTAGCGTCCCACAAACGCAGCCCAGTCACTTTCACACGTGCGCTGGTTAGCGTCCCCCATACGCAGCCCAGTCACTTTCACACGTGCGCTGGTTAGCGTCCCCCATACGCAGCCCATTCACTTCCACACAGCTAGCTAGCCGTCACATGTGACCCACCGATATCAATAGCCGCCACGTGACCTATCAATATCAAAACCAGCCTGCCTGAATTTCACGCCCAAGAAATTATCCTTGGGTATTTAAAGTAATTATTACTAAATAATTAACTGTACGTGTGACATGGAGGATGGACTTCCATGTAACAAGCGAGCTAGCTGCACTGCAGTGGAAGGTGTCTTGTGAATTTCGCATAAAGGTCAATTGAGCATAAGCAGCACCACCCAGTTCAGAGATTCATTAGCATGACAATGCCCTTAAAAAAGGAAAAATGGGGGGTCGAAATTTCTGAAAGAATTGATCAAAACACATAACTCCTGCTGCCTAACTCCTACCACACACCTGAAATAATTTATGACACAGTATTAGTGTGAATGTAAAATCGGAGACTGAGGGAAAAACTAGTTTCCATGTTTTCAGGGACAGCTATTCATGAAGAGCAATATGACAGAATCCATATATACATATTTACATATGGAAATATCCACACTAATATATGAATTCACCAAAGAGCAGGTAACACTAAAACAGCTGCTTGGTATTATTTTATTGATTCTTCTGTTTGTTTGTCGATTAATATTGCTTTTTTTACAAATTAAACATTAATCATTCCTTTCACTGCCTGAGCAAAGTCTTGTGTGCTGGGTCCCGAATTCTTTGAGGTTACTACATAATACTTATGACCAACCGTATATGTAGAGACCTTAGACAGGGGAAACGTAGTGTTCCAGCAGTGATGGTACTGTTAACAACCGCGCGCTGTGTGAAAATAAAACAGTGGTGACATTAGACTGGACCCCCTGGCCGGGCTCAGACGTGGTCTGGTGAGCGGAAACAGGCGGCCATTGTGTGCTCCTTCACCATATGGCGCGGCGGGTGAGCCGCTGGGAGGGGCGGGGCGTTTGACCTCTGAGAGCGCCGCATCTGGCCGCAGTATGGGTCGCGCGCCGAGCGGCCCGAGCGCCCAGCCGTGACGCCAGCCCCCTCCTCACCGGGAGCCGTTACCATGGGGACCCCTAAAAACCGCAGGACAAACACCAGGAGCGTGCAGGCGGCTCCAGACATGCGGCTCCCCGACGGGCGTACAAAAAAAAAACTTTAATCAACTGACTTTCTACACAGTTCATGTTCGTTTAAATCGGCAAAAGAGAATTTATCGATCCGCAAAAAGTGATCAATGTTGCATTTTGATGCAGCCATTCTGTGCAGTTCAAACTAACAAATGTATTCAGTGCTTTATTATTAACCTTGTCTCAATATTGCACATCATGGCTATAAAACTGTAAAATTTCAAAGTAATTTTGCAATAGCGGTTGCTGAAACCTTGGTGAAAATATCACATATATTACACATTTGTAACAGAGAAATTGATTCAAATTTTTAGAACAAACGAATATGATTGACGATCCAGGGGTTCAGTTCAAATGTTTAAATTAACAACATCGAAATAACCTCTTTGGTGATGTATTACCACTGAATGAGGCAACATCTTGTTTTAAGTAGCAAACCCCATGAATATTCTCATATTATTATCAATTTCCCATAGGAATTGCCGTATCCCGTAGCAACGCAATTTCCATTCCCATGGCAAATCCAAATAGTTTTCTTGAAATAAAGCTGCAGCTATTCCAGACACACCACTTTACTTAAAACACTTCCTCATTAGCCGTCACACATCATTTTCAGTCCAGACTCAACTGCTGTCCAACAGCCAAAATATCAAAATGCAAACGCACAGCTGAACCCGCGGTGCGCTGTCTGTGTTTAACATTCCAGCCATCCAGGAAGAGGAGAACAAGTTGATTGTCTTATCATTGGCATTTTTAATACTGTAAAGACTTGCCGCTAATTCAACAAACAATCCTACATCAAGCCATGAGCTGAACACACAGAGCGTATTGTTGTTTAAGGTCGTAACCTGCTTCCAACAAAGACCCAATGTGGACATTGCCCTGCTTGCCCTTCAGGCATTACATGCAATGTGGCATTGCAATGCATGCATCTGACACAGGGAACCTGGCACAGGAGCATTGTGAGGGGTTAAGCACACAATAAGGGAGCACAGTGACGCAACACTGCCCTGGAACTAGAAGTGTCCACCTCAGGAACAGTGAGGCTCTGATCAGGACAAAAACAACCTTCCACCCCTGGCACACTGCCTGAGCTCCCCCTTATATAATCTATAACGCAGGGCCAAATGCCGGCCATTGTGCCTTCATGAGCAGATTATGTCTCCTTTACAGTTACTGCTTACGGAGCTGTCAAACAGAAGTCACAGGCTCCATTCCAAAATGGCCAAGAGAGGCTCCACCATCCACAAAAACAATAGGCCACTTTAGCCAGTCATGGGGGATGGCTGGACAAGGAATAGCAGAGCCAATTTTGGGAGTGAATGGTGGGGGTTCATATCCCATAGAAGGACTTCAGAAGAAGAAATAATAATGTTGCTATCTTTATTCAAATCCACATTCCAGTTACAGCAAGGACTACATTGACTGCACAACTGACAACTGAATCTTTATATACTGTCTGGCTAAATCCAATAGTTGATTCAGAATAATAAATTGAGGACAGATCAGTTTACGCACTGTAACGTAGATGAACATACCCAAGGTAATTTACAATGTCCCCTTCCTGATTTCCTCTATTATTGCATACTATTGCACTTGCACACAGGTGAAAGCGATTTCATAGAGGCTAATTCACTATATTTAGGTGTCACGTTTTTAAATACAATTTAAAACCAAACCCAGGTCACAAGGCCTTCAAATTTGAACCATTAAAGAAAGTACAAGCAGAAAATCCAACAGAAGATCATTTGATAAAGTACTGGAAAGGAGAACCCAAATCAATATATTTCAAGAAGAGATTGTGATTAATGCACACCTTCTATAAGAGTGTGACAAGACATACTACTTCTTTCAGATTTTGAATAGATTAAAAAAATATCATTATTCCATTAGTTTAAATTGGGAGCGGGAGCAAGCGTGTGTCCAGCATTTAAACTAAAACCATATAAACTGATAGAAAAGGTTCTAGCCCTAAACACCACACTCTGGTCTGACAGCACTGTAGAGCCAGTTCTGCTGTCTGAGTCTCAGACAGAGGCAAAGAGTGGAGAGAGGCTGGATTGTACCTGACAGAAAACTTCCTGAGGGATAACCTGACACTGTGCACAGCAAAATGTACTTATTTTTATTTCTTATCCATCTGAGATCTTTTAGAATGAACCACCTTAAGGCCTACGATGAACCATTAGAGGCTGTCTGAAAGAACTCTTCAGTTAGCCAGTTCATTTCTGATTTCAGCACTTCACAAAGAGAGCTTTTTTTCTGCTGCCTCCTTGTAAGTTCCTACAGGCACAGATGCATGACTGTAATCTATAGGTGGTACTGATGGACACATTTAATTGATGTATAATGATCTAGACTCAATGGACTGTGAATGAGACCTGCACTGAGCTCAATTCCCTTCCTGATCAATACAAAAGTGCCCGAGGAGAAGCAAGCGGTCGAGCCCAGGACTGCAGAGAGAGGCCAATGCTTTCTGTGCTACGAGTGCTGACAGGGCCCCTTGATATTATACACCTCTGTTTCTGACTGAGCGCAGGACCAGCCTACGTGGAAAGAAATAAGAGCCACAGACGAGCGTAGAGAACGAATGACAGCACTGTCCCGCTCTGCCCCCTCCACAAACCTGCCTCTGAGAGGACTCCAAACACAGCGCTGTCCCGCTCTGCCCCCTCCACAAACCTGCCTCTGAGAGGACTCCAAACACAGCGCTGTCCCGCTCTGCCCCCTCCACAAACCTGCCTCTGAGAGGACTCCAAACACAGCACTGTCCCGCTCTGCCCCCTCCACAAACCTGGCTCTGAGAGGACTCCAAACACAGCACTGTCCCGCTCTGCCCCCTCCACAAACCTGCCTCTGAGAGGACTCCAAACACAGCGCTGTCCCGCTCTGCCCCCTCCACAAACCTGCCTCTGAGAGGACTCCAAACACAGCGCTGTCCCGCTCTGCCCCCTCCACAAACCTGCCTCTGAGGGGACTCCAAAGACAGCACTGCGTGGGCCAGCCTAAAACATCAGTTTTATTAAAAAGCCAAAACGATATAAAGTATTGATCGGGTTCACAACCGCTCTCTCTAAAAAAACCTCCCTCATCAGCTAATAAATCTGAACCGCCACAGTGCAGTTCACCACAATTACACTGAATGCAGTGATATGGGATGTCATTTACGTCCAAAAACCATCTCATTCCATGTCATTTCAACACCATGCTGTAGTCCTGTGCCTGGTTTACATTTCCTACAACTTTCATTAATAGACTCTATACTTTACAAAAACTTCCATTTTAAGATAATGAAACTAAAATACATATTTTAATAAAATCTAAGTAATCATCCAATGGTACCATCCCCCAAATGACTGTTCATTCTACAGCATCAAGAAAACAGACCGACAAGGAATGATTATCCTTACACGTGCATTTAAAACCCGCCAAATAGCGAAACATCAAGCGATACACAGACGTCCTTCAGAGTGACTAATGTTCCGCGGGAAGGGGCACGTCCTGCAGCGGGGACAGGCTGTGGCCTGTCTCTTCTGTCCCCCCCACCACCCCCCCTGACTCCGCACAGCCCAGTGGCAACAGGACTGAGTTTATTTGGACAGACCTCAGAGTGGGAGAGGGAGGTGGCAGCAGGGAAGAACATGTTGCTGCCACCTGGGTCGGCAGCCTGGAGATGTTGACTTTACGTAACGGCAGGCACATCTCAGACCCCAGGAAACGCGCCCCTCAGCCGGCGCGCACACAAACAAACCGGCTGGAAAAACGGCGCTCTGGCCGCGGGGCGCTAACGTGACAGCACCGCTACGCGCCCCCTCCGCAAAGCCAGGCCGCCTCTCCATTCTGCGCACGTAGACCAGCACCCCCGGCCCGGCCGTCACACAGACACATCTGCTGCTGCAGCTGGGAGAGCACACCGCCAGAGAGAGGCCGATGCTGCCCTCAGTGCACATATTACTATTGTTATTTCTCTGCCATCTCTTAATTCTGAGTACCACTGAGTGATGTGTTTGTATCGCTCCCCTGAAAGCGTGTGTCCCATTTAAGCACACACTTCCATCAGACCCAGTGCCCCCTGAGACCTGCCACCCAGCCCTAAAGGTGGTACCGCCAAAACCCCAAGACAACAGTCCCTCTTTACGTTCAATAAAAACAGGTCAGGACAAAGATTACAGAAGCACTGCTGGAGAAGAGGTCAGCCAGCAGTACATATATATAATCACTTTCAAATGAATAATTACACAGGTCACCAATCAAATTAACCAGGAGTCATTTGATAGCACATGCAGAAAAATTGGCAACTGATTACTGGAAACCATTGCATTCCTATCACCTAAGGTCATATTTTAAGGTACAGCATGCTCTGCACCGTAATAATGCTTGTATGCATCTTGTAAAATATCATATATCAACAAAATGGCAACATCCCAAACTCTGCAAGTAGCTTGCGTTGTGCTACATAGGTCCATAAGGCAGTGAATTTACCATCTGAACTTGCAGCATTAATACCAAGAACAGAACACTTTTTGTGTCATATTTTATTCATTTTACTTCATCCACTCATACAAGAGATATAGAGAAAAATCTACAATGCTCAAAGCCTCATATATGCCCACACTGAAAAATCAGCTTTTATCTTATTAAAAGCAATGAAACATTTATTGTAGCTAGCTCAATTCGATTCATAATTTAGCACAACAGACAGTTCTGTTCAAAGACTGAAGGCAGGACATAAACCTTCTGAGCTAAATCCAGATTTATAATGAATCCTTTGAAAAATAAAATTCTTTTATGAGAATATTTGTCCAACAAAATGAAAATAAACATAGTTGTCTAGCTAACAACCTAGCCACATCCATGACAAATCAAACCCTTGCAGTAGCACAAATTATTTAAGATTAGGCAAATTAGCCCACTGACGTTGTCGTCGGTCCATCTGTCATATGATTTCTTCTGTAACCCCATACTACCACCGAAGTAGCCTACATTATTTTCTAATAACCGGGACAGCCCGGAGGGGTTTATTCCACTTATATACAACGGGTTACCAACAATGACTATATATGGTTACTTTTGTATTTATTGATTTTCATATATCCTCTCAAACACATTCATTAACAGCAGAAAACATGCACACGTTGTAAACAATTTGCTGTTTTATTACTTTCTCGTCGTCGATTCCATATAGGCTAATCGCAAAATGACAAGAATAGAACGAAAACTCGGACTTGCGTGAAAATGTAAATTAGTAGTGGTACAGCCACCGTTTGCTTTCCTTCGAAGTTACTGCTAGCCGAGCAGCGAAGTGTGCCCTCCAGATGCGAACCATGCACCATAAATGAGTCCATAGTCTTCCTGGTCTTTTCGTGGAAGTGAAAAATGGCAGTACAATTGAGTAAAATTACGGCAGTCTGAAAAAGCTAAAGGGAAGATTACTAGAATTAACCTGTTATTTTACCCGGATAAAAAGTGCGGAAGGTGATTTCCAGTTTGCTTGTAGCTACTGTATCACCAATGTTAATTATGCAGAACTACCGCATACCTCACATAACTGTATCAAACGTTTTGAGTCAATTACAACGGGCTAACAAAGAAAATCCGGAAGAAAATATTCAGGAACCGAATTAATCCGTTTGAATGTTTTGGTAGCCTACGTAATATGCTGTCCCAGCACGAATGCTTAGCATTTTATAAAACGAATACTAAAGCAAGAAAAGAACAGAAGAGCACACGTTATAATTCCAAGACGTTGACAGGCTATAACCAAAAGTAGGCTACTGCGCCGCATAACATACAAGTTTGATTTGAAGTTATTATGAAAATAAACTGGTTTGCCGCTGCATATTTTCAAACATGGCGGGTAATGGCGGAAAATAAATACAACACAAATGCTACGAGTACTCGACCAATCAGAAATGTTCAGCGCTGCAAGCTCCACCCAAAAGGTTCCTGTACTTTCGGAAAGTACTACCCCCCGAGCAGGAACGTTTTGGGGGGTAAAACAAAGCCCCCAGAACTAAATTTAGACCCTAGTTCCTGCGGTGGAAACGCACTGAGTTCCTCAAAAGGTTCCTAGTTCCGGGGTATAGTTCCTGCGGTGGAAACGCGGCTTTGGAGGTCCTGCTCTATTCTATATATTCTGTTGTGTGGTATAAAGGTGAAATTGGCTTGTGAATTTTGGGATGCACCAGCCACGGTGACCAATAGAGCTGAGTGTAAGCAATCCCACACACTGTGGACCCAGGAGGCAACCATACAGAGCAACCATGTTCTCAGCAAAACCTAGCCAGGTGCAAATGTGAGGTCAAGTGTTACCATCCATAATTTCACCTCGCGTTGGCACATCAACAACAAACAGGCCTAGCTTTGAGTGCATGTAAACATCACTGAAAGTGTCTTAAAACTAAATCATTTCCACTGTCACAGCAAACTATTTTCAGATCACGAAAACACAGATTTTTCCTATTATTACCTTCATGACAGTCTAAAATAAAATCGGCCTGCGTTTGCAAACAAAAATCCTCACCGAAGGAATTGCAAGACGTTCATGAGTCTGAAATGCAACTGATCCCAACGGTTATGGGACTCAGCCCATGGATGTTTCCCACAAGGTGCAGAAGAACACAAAGGGCCGTTGTGAAGCAGGTGTAGATCAAGCTTCTCAAGCACAATCTCCATCAGGACAAATGTAGATCTCAAAATCACCGCCAATTGTGTTGGTGGGGGGGGGGGGGGGGGGGCAATCACAAACAGGAAGTGGCTCTGACTTGCCTACCACCACAAAGCGCTGCTGGGAAAGAGGCAAACAAATTTCCCTTTGTTAAATGCTTTTTCGATGACGTTATTTATAGAATAACCCAGCCTTTGCTTTGATATTGCTTGTGATGCTATTATGTAGTTTAGTCATTATAAAACCCAAAGAGAGAGGCACGGAGGGAACAGCATGTGTTTCTGTAAGTTCTTTGGCACAAATGCTTTACAATCACATTATGACTGTGATGAATGTGCCATATGACCCTAGAGTACCTTTCCACACAGAATCATTGAGATTATGATTAAGAAGGGTAAAATGGCTCCTGTATCATCACCTTTCAACACAGAATCATTGAGATTATGATTAACATGGGTAAAATGGCTTCTGTATCATCACCTTTCAACACAGAATCATTGAGATTATGATTAAGTTGGGTAAAATGGCTCCTGTATCAGTACCTTTTCACACATAATCATTGAGATTATGATTAACATGGGTAAAATGGCTCCTGTATCAGTACCTTTTCACACAGAATCATTGCGATTATGATTAACATGGGTAAAATGGCTCCTGTATCAGTACCTTTTCACACAGAATCAATGAGATTATGATTAAGATGGGTAAAATGGCCACTGGATCAGTACCTTTTCACACAGAATCAATGAGATTATGATTAAGATGGGTAAAATGGCTCCTGTATCAGTACCTTTTCACACAGAATCAATGATATTATGGTTAAACTGGATAAAATGGCTCCTTGATCAGTTCACTGGGCAGAATGTTTGTGCAAACACAAACTGGCAAGAAAGGTGGGGAAAGAAGTGACAATGCTTGGAAATGAAACTACACGCACAGATGAAGAACTGCTGGTTGAAATGGGTTGGTGTTTTTTATTGTCTGTTTTGATATGTCCATTTGAATTATTTTTCCTTATCCTCCTTTATTACTTACTAGAGTGCATTGGACCTCTTTGAAAGTAAGCTCTATTTTTCATCTTGCTCTATTTTCCTATATTCTGAAGCGCTTCACTACTTCCTTTTTCGATGCTTATTGCCTGGAGACTTGTTTTATTACAGAAGAGATACATGCGAGGAGTAGTAGGAGAGGCAACGCCATGAGCAGAGCTTTAAGTGATCAGATGCAACACAGTGGAAAAGCAGCTGTCTCTTCTCATTGCACAAGAGCCGGGCTCGTCCAGCTTTTTACAATAGCGGATTGTCACAGCTAATGGAGACAATACCCAGCGAGACGTCCATTACTCATCAGTCTCCTGACCTGAATAAATACTGCAACTCCTGTACAAAACATACGGATATCGACACAGAAAACCACAGACTAGACGGTGTGCAGCCTTCTCATGCAGTCGTTTTAGTAGCACTTCAGGAGGACAGGGACAGTGAGTAGTACTCCTACCTACTCTTTGGAGACGATGAAAACATGAGGTAATGTACACAGCTCCTTATTTATGTTGTGTCGTGACAGTCTTCTTAGTTGCACAGATTCTGGTTCTCCTGTGGAGACATTCTAATGAGACCCCAGCATGTGAGCAGGCAGTCTCCACCCCATGCAGAGAAACAGCTCCTGCAGCCAGCGAGGTGGTGGAAGACCCCAAACCCCGCAGTGCCTGCAGGCGGCCAATCATAATGAAGGGGGCACATGACCCACAGAGCTGGAGAGCAAACACATCGAGCCAGGGCCAAAGAAAAGCCCGACTCAAGCAGCTACACAAAACACTGACCTTTCAGCGAAAGACCAAATTCATTTCAGCCCATTTTTTTTTACAGCTTCATCAAACTGTGACGGAAGTTATGAAAAAGCCATTAACCATAACAAAGAATCTGACCACAAACTGAGACCAACAAGTAATTCAAAATGAGTTCTACACTCTGAACCAATCAGAGATCTTCAATATTCCCAGGAAGTTCAACAGAGTTGACCTGCGCCATGGCAGCTAAGTTCAACTCACAACAGGCCTTCTTCCGGCTCATCCACATTCTCACCCGAGATACACTCCAGTTGGGCGATGTCAAGGGCCATCAGTTTGGAAAGGCTTACCTTGGTGATGAGGGTACGATACTCTTCCACCTGGTGGTCGTTGTTGTGGCAACCGGCCAGAAGCTGCCACACCTCTCCCCTGAGGGCCTCTGGGACTCCACTGCGGACCAGGGCGGGGAGCGACTTTGGCCGCACGGCCAGGTTCAGGTGCCTGCAACATGACACGCAGCACTAAATTATCCTAACATCTTGGAGCCACGACAGGGGGCTGTCTTACACTGAGGGATATGCATGGCATGAGGGCAAGGTACAAGAGGTGAAGGTCTGAGACTTGTGTCTCTTAGAACCGAGAATGATGCAGTATCCACCACAGCATTCTTTAGAATATGACCAAACCAAGTCCAATGGCTGAACTCCACTCCACTGCCCAACCCAAACCCCAGGCAGAGTAAGCGGAGGGCATTTCACATACCACCTGCAACAAGTGTGACTCACCTTTTATTACACTGATGGCATACTGAAAGAGAAACAACCATTTGAATGGTTTTACTAAACCAGGGTCTTCTTTTGTCCAGAGAACTTGTTTTTCTTTTTATTGCAAAAAATAATTATCTGAGAAAATGTATCAAAAGATTTTTAAATAATTTAAAAAATGGCTGCATTTTCCCCAAGGTCTGTTTCCTACATTTCCACAAATCCTGTGTGCAGTTTGTCCCTAATGAAGGACAGAATGGCTGTCCTTTTTCCATGTTTAATTCCATGCCAACGCCTTACTCCCGTGCAAAGTCACTTAGGCACTGTACTGAATTTCAGGACATTTGAGAACATCATGGCACCACCGTAAAGCTATCATCTTCTGAACAATTTTAACAGTATGATGAACAGACTGTTTTCTTGTTTTCTTCTCTATTTAAAAACAGCGATAAAGAATCTTTTGCGTCTTTGTGGAAACTTCTTTATGTTCTGTAATAACTCTGTAGCCGAAGGAAAAGATTCCAGGAAGGTCTGGTAACTCAATTAAAACTAAAATGGCAGAGGTCTCATTACAGGGGCATGGGAGCAGAGTATAAAGACGAGAGGGCATAAAGGACTCTTTGAGGGGTGTGACTTCAGCCTCTGGAACCAGCATGGAAGGACTCAAACATTGCTTTGTGTGCAGATTGTTACCTTTACTGAGGACAAAAGCAAAGGCCCTGATTCACCATCAGGCCCTGCTAAACACGACCGGTTCATTGTGAGAGCTGTAAGGATCACCTGAAAGCTCTAATTTTGTATGCAGTGTTTTTAAATACGGATTACCCAGTAAGCACAACCCAGTTGCCCCAATGTTGGTCTCCAGTTATATTCAGTTGGCCAGAATTATGTCTGCTTTTCAGCAACACAAAAGGCCAACACAAATTCTCCCACATTTGCCACCAGCAAGACTCAAGCACAAATCATCCAAGGTGGCCCTTCATTTTGTTTTCTCCTTCCAGTGTAATATTTCCTATGAGCCAGACATTCAGTGGCTTACACACAACCACGGTTGTGCTGTCTGGAAAAGGCAAATGTCTTCTCAAACCAACCTGGTCAGACCCTTCAGGGAAGAAGAACCTTCTATCCTACACACCAGAGAACAAAATGTCATCACTGATTTACAGAAAATCTGGGAAAGTTTACATAAGCTGTCAGAACATAGCAACTCGCTCTTGGTGACACCACCACCAATAAAATCTAACTATTTATATGAGGCTACAGCACCATTTAAATCACATTTTCATTACAGCACAACAAATTCTCACTGTTCATGCCACAATCATAGAAGAGCTATTGGTGATGAAAATGGTACCACTGTACATTTCAGCGCCAAGACATCCTTCATAAACGGTTCCATTCACAATTGTTCTCTGGCTTTGTGGGAACATTATAAGTGGTGTCATTAATGAAATGTACTGGAAGCCTGTACAGCAGCTGCCACCTACCCATGCAGATGCAATATATTCATATAAATAAAAACTTACTGTATCTAAACAAATCTTCTCACTCTTCATTAGCTGATGAAAAGCAGTGAAAGATGGAAATGACAGCATTTGAAGCTGCTGTGTTTTGTGTCAGACTTGGGTCAAAGTCCCCCATGAGGCAGAACTGGTAATGCCCTAGGTCTGAATGCTGAAAAATGCTGAACTGGTATGAAATCAGTCAATAAAAGTTACTAATGCATAATAAAAGAGGTTTGAAGACATGATGCCTACAGTATGCTAAATTGTATAAAAGGAACCATGCTAATATTATTTTGTCACAGCATGTGGTAAAGATGTGCATCAAGTCTTGTCAAGATTAACCAAGCCAAAACATATACACTGTCAGCGGAAGCAGTAGCGTTCGGTGCATGCTGCTTTGTTAACTGCATGCTACTTTGATAACTGCATGGTACTCCGTTAACTGCATGTTCCTCTGTTAACTGCATGCAACTTCGCTAACTGCACCTCACTTTGCTAACTGCATGCTACTTTGAAAACTGCATGTTCCTCTGCTAACTGCATGCTGCTCTGCTAACTGCATGCTACTTTGCTAACTGGTACAATACAGCATACGGGCTCCCCTCAGATACGTGTTCACCACTGGGCAGGTCAGTACACAAGGCCGCGTTAAAAACATTTCAGAGCTTTTTAATCTAATTAATCTGAAGCCTTTTATTATAGGCAACATGTGGGTTATAAGAGATATGAGTTATAAGAGAAATGGAATTATGATTTTAATAATCTTATTATCTGGATTTAAGCATCCTCGTTTCTCTGCCTCCCTGCCTCAAGAGATTAAAGATATCTCCTGTATCAGCGGGCTAATTTTCCTCACATGAATGAGTTCTATAATTAGCAGGGTGTGTGTGTGGGAGCATGTGTGTGTGTGTATGTGTGTGTGCATGCGTGTGCACATTTGTGTGGATGGTTGTGTGTGTGTGTGTGTAGGAGCATTTGCATGTGTGTGTGTGTGTGTGTATGCGTGTGCACATTTGTGTGGATGGTTATGTGTGTGTGTGTGTAGGAGCATGTGTGTGTGTATGCATGTGCACATTTGTGTGGATGGTGATATGTGTGTGTACTGAGGCTATGTGAGGGGGCCCTTCTATCACTCTCTGAAAGCAATCGCTCTCATTTACAGCCGTCAAACTGAAGAACACTGGCGCTGTTTATTAGGAAACTCTTGCGGGAAGATTAAGGAACCATTTACTCATGAACAATACCACACTTTATATGAAGGAGTCCATTATATGCAAAAGGCAATTTATGTACTTGGGAGCTTAAAACCACAGCTCAAAATAAAACCGTACTTTATTTATGTATGCTTCACATGAATAGGCTTGTTTATTACTTAACTGTCTTACACCCTTTCAGTTTGTCTACTAGTTCCCCACATTTGTCCTCAATGTTCAACGGCAATCCTTACAGGTGTAATCCTCCTCAATGTACAGTCACAGATACACTGTCCTGTGTGTCATCTGTCCTAGAATAAAAGCCCAGTATTTGTCCAGCCTCTTTAGTAAAACATAAGAGAACACATTCAGGTGGTCTCCCTGTGTCACACCTGAGGAGAGATGTGTATAAGCCAGGGTCAGGTTTGTGAACTAAGGCACACTGCACAACACAGGGAAATATCAGGGGAAACCAGTGACACATGGAACTGGCTCAGTCTTCTCCGATTGCTGCCTTGTCATACTGTTCCTCAAATGAACAATACAAGCCAAAGATGGCATCACCAGACAGTCAGTCCCCCCTGCAGCTGGGTGTAGGTACTGAGTCACAATGTTCCACATTGTTTCGGTATTAATAGTTTTTTATTTTTTTTAATTAAGTAAGCATTTGGCCACTTTCCACCCACCTGTGATTTTCTGGGAAATGACTGTACACCTCCCAAAATCAAGAATGGCGAGGGGAAATACTGTAGCCGTTCTGCTCTCCTTGTTTGGATTTGGTTGAGATGTGGTTTATGGGAAGACCTAGATTTAGTACACTCTTGCCAGTCCACCATGTTCACATTCTGAATCCAGCATATTAAAATACACCAAGAATACTATTTGACACAACACAGGTCAGAACCTGCGGACCACTGAGAGGGATGAAAAAGGGGGAAAATGTCATGTGTTCCGGCTGTCTACCTTATAGGGCAAAGAGAAGGTTCTGGAACGCCTCAAGCACTTGGCCATTTCTGTGTGTATCAGTGAGACAGGACGTGCCGCTTTCCTTCCCTACAGGCTTTTACTGTGAAGGTCGTACCAGTAGTTCAATGTCACAACCAGCCCGTCCATACATACACTGAGAACACTGGCCCACACACACACAATCACTAAATATGCACATGAATCATCTTCTTTTAACAACCAGGGCCTGCTCTTCTGACCTACTTCTGAGGGTCCCGCCAGCTGTTTCATTTGTTAATCTCATCTCATCTCAGTTTCAACGCTGCCTCTGAAACGCAGCGCACATACTCCACTCCAGTATGGAGCGTTGGTCATTAAATGGTCAGCAGATCGAAGACCGAGTGTTCTCTCACGAGCTCAAGCTCTACGGGATACCACCCAGGCCAGGGTGAATCGTTATTCACGATGGAAAACTGAGGAAATCAATTGAGGACAAAGGTGAGGATATTTCCCTCAACCCTTAACATTGGGGAACGCAACACAGACATCAGTTGTGATGTGAACACTGTAAGATGGAGCCCGCTGCACGTAGCCTGGAGATATTGTGAGGCAGGCTGCATCGAATGAAAGCCCCAGGGCCTGCCCTTTGACCCTCCGAATCGCCTCAGGCGGAAGCAGTCGCCGGCGATACGGGTGACCGCAGGTCACGGAGCAAGTTACACACTGTCGGCAAAAACTGTGTGTTTTTTCATGATACCAATAAAAATGTTCACATAAATTCACAAGAGAAAAGCTTCCAGATCCATTGACCCGAGCGTGCTGTCAGGGTTTTTCTTTTTTCTGCTGACTACCCTCCTTTCAAACCTCCCAGCGAAGACTATTAAAAGCATCCTCTGGCCAAAATGGTCAGGATCACTGAACATAAACATCTGCATGAGAGGAGGGTTAAACAAAACAGGGAAACACACAGGCAAGCAAACACTGAGTGCGTGATTCAAACACTCAACAGCTGCACTTGACGAGCTAATTGGCAGACATGGGTTATAATTAGCCTGGCGCCCAGACTCTTAGCCCTAATGCTAGCGGGCTAGCAATTGGCTTAAGACCTCTGGTCCTTTGAACTTGTGTGTTGTGCTGGGCATTATGCAGATTGTGTGACCGCTCATGATATGGAACAGCACGTAACTCTTTTTGCAAGACTCCCCTATTATAACTTTTAACAGTGATAAGTCGCGCACCCCACTCTAAAAATGCATGTCTTCAGTGACTCTCTGGGAAAATACTGCACAGTAATACCACACCTAGCCACCAATGCCTCTAAATTACGTCTTGTAAAGCTGGGTTGATGTTAGAAATGATAAATATCCAAACTACTCTTAATTGCACATAAAAAATGTCTTGGTCAATGAAAAAAATATACCAAACCTGATTTAATATTTTTAAAAACCCCAGAAAGTCACCTATGCTTTTAACAGAGCACCCCATCCTTAATATGGAGGCACAAAATGAGACAAAAACACTGAATGGAAAACAGGCCATGCAGTCACCGACATGACATTTTTCATTCAGCTGTAAATTTTCCAATTGTTTCAACACAAAAAGTCAGTGCTGGCGTAAAAAGCATATGTCAATGCCATCTAAGTCAACAGTTGCACCATTTGTCAAGACAAGTTTATGCTTTTACATGACGTTCAGTTTCCAGATAGCAAAAACATAAAGATTATGAAGAAGATTTTATAAGAATGTTTTTATACGGCCTTAGTTCCATGTCATGTAGCTAAAGAATCTGAGATACATCATTAATGTCATGGGAAACGTTTCATAAACCATTTCCAGAGGGATTGGAATTTATGAGAAGCATAAGGCCAGTAATGACTGATAGCTATTTGCTGTGCCATTTCCTTTTAATTGCTGGGTCTTGACGCTACTGATTTATCATTTCCTTTTATTTTGTTTTATTACGTTTTACTTTTACTGTGCTTAGTTCTTCTTTGTTTCATTCTTTGTGTTTTAATGCACAGTAGCCTTTTATTCTTTGATATTCTATATTGCTATATATTTTATTTGCTGTTCATTCTTCCCTTTTATGCTGCTTTTATTGTACCCCTGTGTTGTAATTTTATACCTTATTTTTCCTGCTTTGGAAAGCACTTTGTGCTCTATGCTTGAAAAGTGCTACATAAATAAAACATTTTATTATTATTATTATCATAATTTACTTACAAGAAAATAGGCATTTCTTCTCAGGAGCATTATGGTAATTAACCTACATGCTCAACACAACTTGCAATACGAAAGCATGTTTACCAATAAGGAACTTCAAAAAAAAAAGATAAGGAGAAACAGAGCTGGGTTTCCTCTCTTTGTTGAATGCATGAAAAACGGTTGCAGCGGACATGAAACATTTTTAGCAGTTTTCATAGTCATCATACACACAATCATTCAACAGATGTCTGGTACATGTTCTTTACAATCAAATTGTCAAAGCATATAATGCACAATTTCCCAAGGGAATTAAAATATACAGAAAAAAACAAGATATTTAAGATTAAAAGACTAAAAAATGATTCCCTGACCCCTCGCAAAGGGCGATCAAGATGAAGTAGTGCAAATATGTGGGAGGACGCATATTAGTGTGCATGTACGTAATAACCTCCAGCACAGGCACATCAGTGCTACCGGAAACAGCCTGACCCCTGCCCCGCCCGCCCCGCCCGCCCCCCAGGGGACCCGGCCTCAGTACCCACCATTTAGACAGCAGGTCACCCCAGGTCTCCAGGATCTTCTCCGCGCACTCCTTGGACACATCCCCCGAGCCGCTAAGCAACGGCTCGTCGTTGTCTAGGAGACCGAAAGCAGAGGAGGCAGTGAGACGGACAGACAGGGAATCGGAGGAGAGAGAACAGAAGGAAGGGCAGAGCAGAGGCTCGTGGGTGGGGGCGGTGGGGGGGGGGCATGGCGGCACACAAGAGGAGCGACAGGGGTGAGGGAAGGGCGGGGCAGGGCTGCGAGGCCCACCTTCCTCTTCGTCGTCCTCGGGGGGCGAGGGCACCATGGAGCTGTGGGAGGCCGACTGCGGGATGTTGGGGCTGGCCGTGGTCTTCCTCTTCTCCCGCTCGGACTCGCTCTCCAGGCTCACCACCTCGTACAGCGTGTCCGTGTTGCTCTTCCGATCCTTCCTCTCCATCTGGAGGAAGACGAGGGCCGCGTTCCATCATGCTTACTCTAATTAAACCCGTCAGACAAGCTAAGCTAACAGGTGAATAAGCTCTATCACCCATTAAAGTGTCAGGAATAAGCTCTCTCACCTGTTTGAGTTTCAGGTATAAGCTCTCTTACCTGTTTGAGTTTCAGGTATAAGCTCACTCACCTGTTTGAGTTTCAGGTAGAAGGTCTCAGTGTAGCTGCGCTTGCTGAAGGGCCAGAAGAGCCTCTCGCTGGGGGAACAGACTCGAACCCGCGTTTCCAGCAGGAACCGCACTGGCTCCTCCACTTCCGTGATGACCAGGTCCACCGCCGTGGTCATGTACATGAACTTATCTGCAAGGCCGGGGAAATGAGACCATAACAACGCTGTCAGTCAGGCAGCCATACTCAAACCTCTGTCACATGACAGGAAGTCGGCTAAACTCAATTCCGCCGTAGGTCTGCACCACTCCCAGTGCCCAGCTGGACTGGCGCAGCTCACAGCTGGCCGTTCTACCTTTGGGCGTCTCCTCGTTCACGGCCTGGAACTGAGGCGTGTTGGGATTCCAGCTCCCGGTGATGATGTAGGACTTCCCGTCCGAGCTCTTTCCCATCGACTCCTGCAGGAAGGAGAGCGGAAGGAACGGGTGAGCAGGGGGCTGCGTGCGGAGGAGGGGGGCGGGGCCGGTGGGGCGCGCGGCCGACCACTCACCAGGTCCAGCAGGTGCATGTCGCTGTTCCTCACGTCTTTACCCGGGCTCAGCAGCAGGCCGAAGCACCTGGAACACAGGGGGAACTCGCCATCATGAGCACAAGCACCGAGGAGAACAACAGCATGGGGAAAAGCCCAGAGCTCCTGCTGTCCATCACACCCCGGGACAGAGCAGCCTGACTCAGAACTCATTAATGAGCGCATACAGCTCTGTTTACGAAGAGGGTGCCTCTCTACCAAAACAGCACGGCAGACTGACGAAGGCAGACAAAGATCACATAAATCACTTCAACAGACTAAGGGAGCCTTCTCGCAGGAAACCAAATTAGGCAGACACTCTCCAGTAACACGCTTTGAAATCGCTGTGTAACTTTCATATTACTTGAGACTGAAAAGCATATTTGGCCTCCACGTCATCCTTGGTTCAGTGCAGCACGCTGAAATGAAGCGATGCACTTCAGCACATTAAAAAATCTGCTCGCTCATTTATAATTGAGTTATGGTTTGTTATGAATAGCTAGGAATTTAAACATTCCTTGAGCCGTTTCCATGGAAACCACGCTCCAGGTTAAAAACATAAAAGGAGCCTGTATTACCTCTCGATGGCCAGCTCCTTGTTGGACGTCTGCTGCACGTAGATCACAATCTTTTTGTCCATTCCCGGACGCAATTTGAAGCTCTGCCGATCCTTGTCTTTTGACACCGCACTGTAACACCAAAATGGATTACTGCAGACATTAGAATTTATTTAAACGTTTTACATATTTTATTATATTTATATTCATAGAAATGTATATATATAAATATGTACGCACGCAGGCTGTTCTGGAGGGCAGACATTTTGACATGTTAACATTCAATTCACATATTTGAATGAGCCCTTAATTTAGCCATCTACAAATCCTCGGGTTCACACATGCAAGGGAGTAAAACTCAGAACAATGTGTTGAGTAATAATAACATGCTTCCTCTAAGCCGTAAACTGGAGAAAAAGCAGCACAGCCCTCTTCTCTGGGTTCCTAAGCACACACAGCTGTGCTGATCTGCACAGAAATGTTAATATGCTCAGTTTTCCGGGTCAGGCACTGGGGTAACGAGGACAGTTACCATGACATGTGTTGACAAGTTACTTTGGCAAAACTTTAGCACAGAATAATCCCACACATGCTACCCTGCTGGGAGCGCAGTTATGTCGGATAAAATAAGCACAGCAGCCGGAGCAGTTCTAAATCATTTTAAAGATCTCTGCATATGTTGGGGAAAACTGCATTTGGGTCCGGGGCCATCAGAACCCATAATCAGAGGTCCAGAGGTCACAGCATTCCCGCTTTCTGATTTATGGTCTGAAACTGAAGTACCAGTGAGCAGGGCTAACCCAGAGGGAGTTCAGCATGTAGGTACACACTGCTGCCTTCTCTCTGGGAGAACAGATAACGTGCAGATACAACAGGCCGGACACACCCAGGGTCTGAACCCTTGACTTTCTGGTCCAGCGCTCTAGCCTCCACTCCGCAGGCCTGCCCACATCCTGTTTCGCTCCACGGAAAGGAGAGATCGCCCGTTTCAATCAGCGGCGGAGTTTGTTTTGAGGGGCTCTGACATTCTAAAAATAAACGGTTTTTTGTTTTCAAAACAGCTTGGGGAGATCGGACTGATTGGCAAAGAAAAGGCACCGGCTCTTTTTGGAGGAGGAAAAAAAAAAGATTTCAGCAGGGAAGGGTGGGGCAGCCGGACCGTGGTGAGCCTACGATTGAGCTGAGACATGGAAAACCTGAACCAGCGAGGCGGTACGGCATAGAGAGAGGGTTCAGTCCTGCGCTCTAACATTCAATATATCACTGCCTACTGCCGGAGCATTTCTGCGCTCTAAAGGGCGCAAAGAATACGGCTAATTAAGGCTAATTAGCAAGCTACGCTAATTATGGTGGCGTACTTCACAATGCCCTGATCTTGAATATTTCAGCTAGCTGATGAACCAGATATCTAGAGTGCAACTTTCACAGTAATGGTACCTAACAGGCATCGTAAGTATTCGATATTTGGTGACATAGTGATTTTCTGGACTACTAACTACACCACCTTTACAAATATATCTTTCCTGCTTCATATAAATGTCTCATAATCTTACTGTAACAATCACATGGAAACATACTAAACTGGGTCTTATGAGGTATGAAAAAATAAAACTGAATTTATGGCAAACCCAGGTCGACGACTGTGCAGGGGTGAACACTACTGTTCTATTAGAAGAGTGAAGCCTGAACTCTGATCAGACCATCAGAACTCCTCTAGCTGGAGCGCCTGCAGAAGCACAGAAATGGGACTGTACTGGGATCAGTATGATCCTCTCCAGCATGGCTAGGGCCTGTATGGTGCTCATCAGCTCATCAGTGTGCGGAGGTGCTCTCTGGCAGCCTGAATAAGCCTCTTTGTGGATGAGAGCATGACAGACAGAGCCGAGCGCAGTGATGAACTGGCGGAAGCATGTGTCCTCACCAGGAAAAGCGGCTTCCTGCTAATTCTATCACCTAAAAGCCATTATCCTCCCAGAGGTTTCCGAAAACAGCCTCATATCATCAATCTACACAGAGGCCGATTCATAAAACATCTGGGACAGCCAAACATCTGGGACAGTTCTGAAGCTCCACCTGGGCAAGATGAGCCACAGAACAGGAAGGCCAGTGATTTGATGTCCAAAGTGCTTATGCACTGTGTAAATCTCCCACCTTGTGAGCCTCTTCCTCCTGCACGCACCCCCCCCCCCATCCCAGCCCTGCGACTCACCTGAAAGTGCCCTTCCCATCATCCTCCTTGATTTCCAGACAGACGGTGAAGGTGAAGACGTCGCTGTCGGGCGTGAGGGGCGGGGGCTGGACCGACAGAGGCGTCTTATTTGCTGACCGGCGGAAGGCCGTGGCAAAGCTGTACAGTATCCGGCTGACCTGCGGTGTCAGAAACAGGCAAGCGTCACAGCCCCGCCCCAAACGGGCCAGAGGCAGCGCGAGCACAGCGCCAAACACTCTCTGTCTATTCTGCTTATCTTAACATTTTTAACCCCGATTTGGGAAGCGCAACATATATTCACAGGCCGGCTGCATCACACTGCAACATCCTCCCTCCATTTGGGGCTTGTTTCCACTTCACAATCCCCCCAGCCAAACAACGTGGTCATTTCATCAGAGCAGTAATTGTGTGGATTTTGCAGTTGGAATGCGTGTGTAATCTCTTAGACAGTACAAAGAGGGCGGCCCCACTGACTGAAACACAACAGCCAAGCACACATCCCTGCCAGGCTGCTGTTCAGATGCCACTGGCAGGGTTAGGATTTCACACTGGACTGAGGGGAGAAACACACACACTGGAATTCAGCAGCCCTTACCCATCACTGTCCCATAACGTTAAGCTTTGACAGAAAAGCCAACAATCTTTAGTGATGGTGAAGATAGGCCTGGAACTTGGGAAGCAGGCAGCACATACCAGAATGACTGCAGTCAGTGCTTTATCAGTGAGGGCTTTCTGGAAAACCCAATCCTTCATCTACTGTCTGTTTCCCATGGTCAGCCAATCTTAGCACACTCCCAACAACAAGGCTAACATTAAAACTACAAGTCATTAAAACCGGTAACAAGGCTGGCAATCCAGTGAGACGTCCAGATCAAAATAACAAAGAGAACAATAAGGTTATCAACTGTGGAGGATGAGTTTTTCTTGGATATGCACAACTCTTCCAAGAAATAAAAATACATTTTTGATTAAGGATGTGGCATCACTTAAAATATGGTAAAGGGGACTTTCATTATTTAAACCTATTGTTGGTATGTGGCTACTAATAAATCCAAATCGTAATCATTTAACTGACAACTAATGTCAATCAATGCATCCATTCTCGACTGGGCTGGCGGCTAAAAATGTGTATTCTGTGCAGTCTTCAGACAAAGCGACAGGCATGATTTGGGCAGATGAGAAAGAGCTGGAGGAAACAGAATCCTGAAAGGTGTGTTGAAAAATGAAAAATCCCCTCGGCAGAAATCAGAAGCTGTGAATATATGACCAGTGTATGAACAGGGTCTGCCCAGCTCTGTGCTCCGTGCTCCCCCTGCAGGGCAGCATCAGAACTGCAGGCAGCGGCTCTCCCGGGCCCCTCACCGCTTCCTGGATCTGGCAGCGGAAGACGTGGATGCGGAAGATCTCGGCGTTGTAGTGGCTCTCGGTGAAGGCCAGGCAGTCGCTCTCGGCCGTGCCGTCGTGGCCGCGGACGCAGAACAGGATCTTGTAGATGGGGTAGTTGGCGATCTCGGTGCTCGTCTGGGGGTCCAGGAGCCTGCGGGATCAAAAGGGGGGGGGAGTAATCCGTTTAACGACCAGGAATGCTGAGTTACGCAACAGACAGCGTGCGGAGAGCCTGGAGCCGCCATACAGCCACACTGAGGCGCTAGAGGATCCCATTCCATAAGCTCCAGAGAACAGGGGAATGGGAAAGCAGGCGCTGCAGAAAACCTCAGCAGACTCTACCCTCTGAACCCTGAGACAGCACAGTGTAAATATCTCCTCTGAACCCTGAGACAGCACAGTGTAAATATCTCCTCTGAACCCTGAGACAGCACAGTGTAAATATCTCCTCTGAACTCTGAGACAGCACAGTGTAAATATCTCCTCTGAACCCTGAGACAGCACAGTGTAAATATCTCCTCTGAACTCTGAGACAGCACAGTGTAAATATCTCCTCTGAACCCTGAGACAGCACAGTGTAAATATCTCCTCTGAACTCTGAGACAGCACAGTGTAAATATCTCCTCTGAACTCATGACAGCACAGTGTAAATATCTCCTCTGAACTCTGAGACAGCACAGTGTAAATATCTCCTCTGAACTCTGAGAGAGCACAGTGTAAATATCTCCTCTGAACCCTGAGAGAGCACAGTGTAAATATCTCCTCTGAACCGTGAGACAGCACAGTGTAAATATCTCCTCTGAACCCTGAGAGAGCACAGTGTAAATATCTCCTCTGAACCCTGGGACAGCACAGTGTAAATATCTCCTCTGAACCCTGAGACAGCACAGTGTAAATATCTCCTCTGAACCCTGAGACAGCACAGTGTAAATATCTCCTCTGAACTCTGAGACAGCACAGTGTAAATATCTCCTCTGAACTCTGAGACAGCACAGTGTAAATATCTCCTCTGAACCCTGAGACAGCACAGTGTAAATATCTCCTCTGAACCCTGGGACAGCACAGTGTAAATATCTCCTCTGAACCCTGAGACAGCACAGTGTAAATATCTCCTCTGAACCCTGGGACAGCACAGTGTAAATATCTCCTCTGAACCCTGAGACAGCACAGTGTAAATATCTCCTCTGAACCCTGAGACAGCACAGTGTAAATATCTCCTCTGAACTCTGAGACAGCACAGTGTAAATATCTCCTCTGAACCCTGAGACAGCACAGTGTAAATATCTCCTCTGAACTCTGAGACAGCACAGTGTAAATATCTCCTCTGAACCCTGAGACAGCACAGTGTAAATATCTCCTCTGAACTCTGAGACAGCACAGTGTAAATATCTCCTCTGAACTCTGAGACAGCACAGTGTAAATATCTCCTCTGAACTCTGAGAGAGCACAGTGTAAATATCTCCTCTGAACTCTGGGACAGCACAGTGTAAATATCTCCTCTGAACTCTGAGAGAGCACAGTGTAAATATCTCCTCTGAACCCTGAGACAGCACAGTGTAAATATCTCCTCTCAACTCTGAGACAGCACAGTGTAAATATCTCCTCTGAACCCTGAGACAGCACAGTGTAAATATCTCCTCTGAACCCTGAGACAGCACAGTGTAAATATCTCCTCTGAACAATGAGACAGCACAGTGTAAATATCTCCTCTGAACTCTGAGAGAGCACAGTGTAAATATCTCCTCTGAACTCTGGGACAGCACAGTGTAAATATCTCCTCTGAACCCTGGGACAGCACAGTGTAAATATCTCCTCTGAACTCTGAGAGAGCACAGTGTAAATATCTCCTCTGAACTCTGGGACAGCACAGTGTAAATATCTCCTCTGAACAATGAGACAGCACAGTGTAAATATCTCCTCTGAACCCTGGGACAGCACAGTGTAAATATCTCCTTTGAACTCTGAGAGAGCACAGTGTAAATATCTCCTCTGAACCCTGGGACAGCACAGTGTAAATATCTCCTCTGAACTCTGAGAGAGCACAGTGTAAATATCTCCTCTGAACCCTGGGACAGCACAGTGTAAATATCTCCTTACCCAGTATCAAGCTCTCACGACATCGGCATTATTATTGCATTACTGCCATGCCTGACATGTGACCACATAAGTGAAGCGAAGCTAGTAGGTATTTGAGGAATTTCAATGGCGTAAGAGCTATTATTTTGCTAAAGCACTTAGCCGTCATATGCTAGTAGATCATAATGCCTGTCCTAAGCAGTACATGTACACTGTGAGCTTTACGGGGCCCTGGGCATTGTTACGGGGCCCTGGGCATTGTTACGGGGCCCTGGGCATTGTTATGGGGCCCTGGGCATTGCTATGGGGCCCTGGGCATTGTTATGGGGCCCTGGGCATTGTTATGGGGCCCTGGGCATTGTTACGGGGCCCTGGGCATTGTTATGGGGCCCTGGGCATTGTTATGGGGCCCTGGGCATTATTACTGGGCCCTGGGCATTGCTATGGGGCCCTGGGCATTGCTATGGGGCCCTGGGCATTGTTACGGGGCCCTGGGCATTGCTATGGGGCCCTGGGCATCGTTATGGGGCCCTGGGCATCGTCATGCAGCCGGCCGGGCGGGTGGAAACGCTCGAGCGCAGACGTCACCTGACGGTTCCCTCGGAGACGCCGGGCACGGACAGCGTGACGTCGAGGGGCAGCTGGCACTGGCTGCGCAGGATGCTGATCATGCGCAGCGCCTCCACCTCGCTGCGGGGGGCGTTGACCGAGGCGCAGCCCAGGTACGTCAGCTTGCTGAACACCACGCTGTCCTCGTCCGGCACCGGCGTGCCGGGGCTGGCCTCCGACGAGTCATCTGCACGGGCGGGAGAAGAGCGAGGCGCGCTGACATCATGCTGACATCACGCTGACATCACGCGGCAGAGCGGCGGGTTTCACCGCCGGCGTTTCAGCCAACAGGCCGCGGGGCGCACTGCTGACCTGCCCACCACTGCACTAACGCATCACACACCTACAGACAGCAGGCCGCGGGGCACACTGCTGACCTGCCCGCCACTGCACTAACGCGTCACAGACCTACAGACACTAACGCGTCACACACCTACAGACACTAACGCATCACACACCTACAGACACTAACGCATCACACACCTACAGACACTAACGCGTCACACACCTACAGACACTAACGCGTCACACACCTACAGACACTAACACATCACACACCTACAGACACTAACGCATCACACACCTACAGACACTAACGCATCACACACCTACAGACACTAACGCATCACAGACCTACAGACACTAACGCATCACAGACCTACACACACTAACGTATCACAAACCTACAGACACTAACGCATCACACACCTACAGACACTAACGCATCACACACCTACAGACACTAACGCATCACACACCTACAGACACTAACGCATCACACACCTACAGACACTAACGCGTCACACACCTACAGACACTAACGCATCACACACCTACAGACACTAACGCATCACACACCTACAGACAGCAGGCCCAGCCTGCACAGTGCTCTGTACACCATAACAACATTCTTCTTAAAATGTTACATGCAAACTACTTACAGTTCAACACTATTAAAACATACAAAAAGTGTGGTTAGAGCATGTTTAACTATACATTACAAATAATGTTGACAATGAATTGAACAGATTAACTACTACTACAGGGCTTTTCCTGCACGGGGAATTCTGAGGTGGCCGCTCTGATCTAATTCTGTGCCGCCTGCACACAGTTATGACTGGTGTCAGCACAAGAAGACGTTTTAAACACAAGGGTTGCGCTCGGTGGATCATTTGTAACTGCAATAGCGGCATTACTGTGATGTGGTGCTGTATCAGAATCAGCACAATGCACCAGGAAAGGCGTTAGGAAGAACGCGAAGCAGCAGCTGTAGGCACAGTGCTTGATCAGGCATGGCTCTGAGCTCGCTGCATTCAAACTGTTAAGTCCTTTTTTTTTTGGACCCAAGCACGTCCAATATTTCAAAAACTAAATTACACCTCATCAGTTCAATGTTTTCAACGTTGCATATATAGTTTGCAACCTGTTTCTATATAAATATTCTGAACATTGTCAATGAACTGGTACTTGCCTTATGATTAAGCAGGTTATATCAGGTTTGTGTAAATTTCAGACAACCCGCTGCTGTTCTTCATACAGCCAGAAGAGGGCAGTAAATATAGAGCTAAAACAGTGCAGTGTTGTACTTACCCCTGTATGTGAACTCGCTGTCCTGCGCAGACTGGACCGGGAGCTCCAGTTTTGGGAGGGTGCCGGGGGGCGTGGGGCACACCTGCAGAGGTGCGGCTGTCGTGGGGTACCCCAGGCCGTCTCCATGGTCCTCCCCGCCCACCTGGTCTGCTCCGCCCACCTGGTCTGCTCCGCCCACCTGCTCGGCCACAGACGGGTCCATCAGAACATCCTCCAACTCCCTCTGTAACTGCTGCTCACTGCCGTTCCCCACGATCTGCAAAACACAGGCAAGCACCCGCACACACACACACACATGACCCGACGCACATACACACACATGCGCACACACACATGCACACACATGCGCAGACGCACATACACACACAAGCGCAGACACACGCACACACACACATGCGCAGACGCACATACACACACAAGCGCAGACACACGCGTAAACAAAGACGCACACACACACACACACACACATACACACAGAGTCAAGCCCATTCCAAAGCTTCCTCATTTTCTTTTTTTTCACTATCTGAAAGTAGAAAATGGTTAAAACCATTTGCAGAAGTAGGAAAATGCCTGTAAATGCGATGTCATTCTTTACAGACCGCTAGAAGCACGGACAGAATCCTCAGCGCTATATCAGCATACATTAGCATGAATAGGCCTACTTCTTTATATCAACCAATGTTTCTGATCTCTGTGGAAACTAAATCAACACACAGAAATCACGTTCTAACAGCTAGCTGGTTCTTAGTCTAGCTGGAGCACACAGATAAAAGCGTGTGCTTTTCTGAACAGGACGTTTCCTCTGGAGGGTGCAGGGTCACAGGTGTGTAGATTAGTGACACTGAATGCACAGGAATGCATGTAAAAAGCAGGAAACTGTAACGCGGCCTGATTTCGGCCCATCCGCTACACACACAGGATGAGCGCTGGGCCTGGAAGCAGCGCTGCACAGCACAACTACAGCCCAGGCCTACCCGTCCCATAATGCAATACCACAGGAGGCCTGTCAAATTGGCTCACAGGCAACCGACAACCAGAACAGACAGCAAACAGCACAGACATCGTCACCACGACAGAGAGAGGATGAGGAGAGAGACTGACCTTAAAGCTGACACCTTCCTCAGAAATTACCTGCGTAACAAACGACACATTTAGAGACTCTCACTGAACACCTGTGCTCACAGCAGGGGGCTTCACAGGGGTGAAAAAATATATGTAGGTGAATCAATAGGGAAAAAGACCTCTAGGCTTTCAGAAAACAAACCAAGGAGTGCTACATAGCCTACATCCCTTCAGAACATGAGGTGAGTAGCTTAGCCTGTACTCTGTAATTCTCTAGGCAAACTTCCATTATCACAAGGGTATCAAAAGAGAGCAGTGGTTAGGGAATAGGATTATAGAGCAGCTGCGAGTTCAAACTACAGTATAACACATTGTGTCAATACACATGAACTGCATGTAAAATGCACAAGCGATAAGCAATGCAAGCCACATTATATAGCCTAATTACATGACTGATGTAAACTTGAACAGAATAAAGAAACATATGAGTCAAAGAGTGCTTGAAAACAAATACAAAAAAACAACATAATAGATCAATATCTATGCTGAACCAACTGCACATTTTTCACATTGATCTGCTGGCAGCCTCCTCTGGTGGTATTGGGCACAGAAGAGATGGGAAAAGATTTAGAAGAGTCAAAAGGACGTCATTCAAGCAGAGCGATAAGGAAGCCACAGCAACAGACCAAACAAGCGGGTTCCAACACCCTTCCGTAGCGCGTCAGTGACACTAGCCTATTTCACACACCGCACGATGGACCTAACACTCCAGGCTGTTCCTCAATGTGTGGTGGATGTGACAGTGCAGACTCACCCTTCTATTAGAGCACCTGCACTCACATTCCAGCAGAATTACATACTGGACAGGAAGCAGATATCAATCGCCACTTCCTGATAGTCCACTGACCCCCAATCATAGATACGTACATTTCTATGTTTTACATTCTATGTGATTGTACATTCAAAATTCTGTGCTCAAAATTTCACAATTCACATACAAGTAATTATTAATCATCTCTTATTGACTTTGTGGGCAGTCGGTCAGGCAACATTTACACAGTGGCATATTTACTGAAGCAGGTACCTCACACAGGAGTACAATGGCAGAGCCCCACCTGGCAACCAAACCAACAACCCTAGAGCAGCAAGTCCAGTTCCCTAACCCTTACCCAAATAATCACGTGAAAGCAATCAGGCCAAGTTAATCTGAAAGACTGCTGAAATACTGCAGTTGATTTTGTATTTGTTAATTATTGTGATATTCTTCAGAATGTACAGGCATCACAAACAGCCTGTTAAAGGGTGTACTCAAATGAGAGTACTGCAGAGAGCTATTTCTCCACAGCCAGAGAGATCACTCACAGTGGTAGAACCTGCACACAGCACAACCTGAAGCGTTATTTGCATTGTTGTTTTTATGGGATTTATGATACAACTATAATTTTTTTTTAACTATACGTTTCAGCATAAGGTAAACCAGACTGCCACATAAGCCTGCCAAGAACCAACCCCACCCCTCCAATGACAAAAAAAATACCATAACGCCTTTCAAAGAGCAAAATGTGAGAAAAGGAGAGTTCTCTGTATTCAGGAAGGAAGGTAGCGTAAAGTAGCCTACATTCGTTTCCTCTAGATAGTGCTGCTTTAAGAGGGGAAAGCAAGTTATTAACAAAAGGCACCGTCTAGTGGAGCTAAGATGAAAAACCGGGCCTGCGATCCAGCTTAGAGTACACGGTGAGTTTGTGTGTGAAACAACGCGAGGCCTAAAAGCAATTGAAGCTATTTACTGGGTTATTTATCGGTCTGATTGACTGCATTCTCAGAAACCAGGTTTGGCAGTCTGCAATTCAGTTGAAATATACTATACACTTCAGCTGAACACATAAAGTATTTAGCTTCGACTGAATTATAATTAATTAAATAAAGAGAAACCATTAATAATAACAAGGTATCTGGCTGTGATTAAGTTATGATTAATCAAGCAATGAGTTTGGAGCAATCCACCAAATTGTTGCATTAACAGATTTGAATAGAGAAACCAATGAAGAATGCAATGACTTCTAAAAGCCTTTCTTTTAACAGAATTGTTCACAATTCCATTTCCATTTTAATTTAAACCCACAAGAGAAGTCTGGGACAATCAAAAGATACCCAATCATGATACAGCAAATTTAATTTATGCACTCTGAGTGAGACTTAATTAATCTGAAGCCCTTTCCATGACTTTTCTGTGTGACTTTCTAATTAATAATATTTGACCTCTCCACAATGTTATAGACACTCAAGTTATAATTAGCCAAGGACATTCTCTTTCAATGTCAGATTGAATTACAGATTCATTACTGATATTTCCTTCTTTTCAATAAACAGCCAAACATCAGTTGAAAAATCTGCTACTGGTAAACAGTCGTGTTACTGGCATGTTGTAAACCCGTTAAATATGTTTCAATAACCAAGAGCACTCCATGATTGGATGTGTCGTAGTGAGAAATTAGCAATGATTTTGTTAATAACAGAGGCAATTCAATTACCATAACAGGATGATGTTTAATGACTGCTTCATGAGGAGACCAAATCGACTTCTTGCTTTTGGAGGACTGAATTACAGGCTACACAAGCTCAGCACTTAAATGACAGGGACAGCCCCATTTACAATACAAAATGTATCGTACAAAAATCGGTGTACAAAACTTCACAGTGACCAGCCCAAAATAAGGAACACTGGAGCACACGTTGCCCCGTTTAATGAACAGGGTAGCACTGACGTTTCGATATGTTTCTTTTATTGAGCTGGCTTGAACCACGTTGGGCTTTTTTTTAAATCACAAAATGTAATGTATTTTACCCAGAATCCAAGGAATCTGTCTATGTAAAGAACAACAACATGAACCACATACCTTAGGAAGTGGCCAAAATTCCTCTTCAGGAATACAATTTCAAGCCTAAAATCACATCTGGGTCTGACTGCCAGATGAAGGGTATTTTGCCATTGTTTCATTCTAGAAGAACTGACATTGTAGCATCTGTCATAAATAATAAATATATTAAAAATAACTAGCGCAATACAAGTAACAGAAACTTTTAAATTATTTTTCATGAACCATGAAGGCTGTCCCTGATACGGTCCTACTTGGCAAGTTAACATGAAATAAATATTTGGGAAGAAGATTAACATCGTCCCTGGAAAGCAACAGTGGTGGTTTATTTTTAATCATAAATGAAATTTATTAGCCAAATGTGCAGTCATATGTCAAAGTTCAGGACATTCCATAGAGGTGACTGCATGGGAAAACCAGACTACAAAACAATGAAAATGAATTACATCACAGCAGAACCAGAATACATCCGTTCAGCCTCGCGTCTGAAGAAAACTACCCTACATTTACTCACAGACCTGAGAGTTTGTGAGTACAGAAGTGTCTCTTGCTATTTGCTGATTTAGGGGAAAAGGCTGCGATCACACAGATTGCAGGGGATGGGGGTAAACAGGTTAATGGAAATATAACGGCATTCACACCAGATACTGCTTCTTCAAATCACTAACAGTAACACATCCAAACTCATGCCGACGGAACTGAAGAACACGAAGGTCAGGCCATTTCATCGGAATGAGAAAACCCCTGAAAAACCGTGTTTTTCAATCACACTGCACATTAAAATGTCCCAATGAGCAGTTTCACCACAGACAGAGTGGGACAGGAATGTCAGAGCGAGTTTTAGCACAGTAACAAGCAGAGGAGATACAGAGGACAGATGCAGGTGACGCGCTGTTAGCTTTGCAGGACACCAGCAGCAGTGATGAGTAAGCACGCCCTGCATTAATGATGCACGGCGTGAAAAGCACTCATCAGGGACGACAGCAAGGCGCACACTGAACAGCACTGATCCAAACACACACAACCGATCAGTATGAAGAGGGGTGGAAAGGGAAGGGGGGGGGGTGTGGTGCTACAGGATGGAGCACCCAGCTAAAGCACTGGCTCTACTGCAGGTGCACTGAGGGGCCCTGTGGTCTAAAATCAAATCCCGACTCCACGGGGCGACCTGTAGTGGGGTCAGAGTCACTCCGGAGTGATCGTAGTGCTCCCTGTCTCACTGTAATAGTGACCCGGCTGTTCGGTCAGGCGGCTGCGGTTGCAAAGGATGCGCGACAGGATGCGCGATGCTGCAGGGCAAGAGCCGTGCAGCCCGGCGGGTACACCGCAGGAGACCCGCTGCACACACTTTAGAGGAGGCACACGCTAGCCTGGGACAGGGTCAAAACTGCAGTCTGTCCTTCCAGATTGGTGAGTAATAAGGACCCGGGTTTGTGATGCGTAATGCCAGGAGAGACAGGGTAGAGACGAGCCAAGGGCAAGCTACAGCAGCACCAAGCGTTCAGCTGGACCACTAACTCCACTCCAAGCTCCCCGTCACCACACAGGACTCAACATGGGGGTTAGACTGCGATGACGCTCATTCCTGAAGCACCCTGGAACACGTAGTTTTACTGTCTCACAGAAAAAATGAATGTCCAAGTAATATAGTGCAGACATATTCATCTACTATCTGATACTGTCACCAACGGTGGCTCTTTTAATAGCAAAATAAAACTGACAAGCCTGTTAATTCAATGACAAGTGCGTGAAAGACAATGCTCGTTAAACAGTGCAGCATAGTGAAGTTTCATAGTGCAGTCATCAGCGTGGAGAAAAGATGGAAAATGGATGGGGTGTTTTGCATGGTGAGCCATCATGAAGGAATATGAATAACATTCTTAAAGTTCGAAAAGATGAGAAACAGAGATGGGCCTCAGCCAAGACCGCAGAGAGGTGGAGGCTTTTTCTGCAGTTTTACACCAGGGAGCAACACTAAACTGCAAATGAAAAACCTATACCCCAGCCAAGCCCACAAGTACATCCAAATTAACACTATAATCTGCCCATGACCATTCTATTGCCCATAATAACCATATAACCCACCCACAGACCAAATACACCCAAGATTAACCATGTACCCAACTTTAAACTCCATTTTATTACCCACCACACCCACACCCATACAGTCCACCCTAATGCCCCCCCTGGTGGCATTAGTCTCTCTCAGGACCTAAGCTCAGGCGCTCTTACCTTCAGTCCTGTCTTTTCGTCATCGCTACCGTTATTAGTGGAGGGCGTTTCGTCCCCCTGGCGGGACACCAGGACAAAGTCCTCACTGTTGAGGGTGGAAACTGAGTCGGACGACACGCTAATTTTCCCAACCGAGGCCTTGTCATCCATGACTGTTAAACCAAGCGCGGCTCATGAATGAGGTTAAATCATTAAAATCACCTAGAAAGAAAAACCATAAAATGCATTTAACTGATGTTCTCCATACTGACCGGGTTACTGTTCTTAAGGTTAGAATACTGGACTTCCACCCATTACCGAAGAGGGGCCCTCACTGGCTATGTGCGTGTGCAGCTACGCTACACCTCCAGCAGGGGGAGCAGTGTCAACAGCATGGCGGTCCTGCTGAGAGGAGAGGGAAAGGGAAGGCGCCGGAGGCAAAGCCACTTTCCCTCATTTGTGGAGCCTGGTCTTTTTGTTTTGGAACGGCAGCACTCAATTTGCTGTCAGATAGAGAAATATAATGTTATGTGATGCCATGACAATGCAAAATAAAAGCATAATAACAAGCCGAATGTGGGAATGGAAATGAAGAAGCAGTGTGATGTGCAGTCACATGGTCTAGGCTCTGGGTGGAGCTGCTCTGGATCTGTGATACAGGAGTGCATTGTATCCACATTCCATCCAATATACTAACCTTAATGCAAAACACATTTCCATGGCAACATTCAAATGCATTCAACACTGGCAGGTACAGCTGCCTCTCAGTTCAGTGTGTTCTTTTCAACACCCAGACACAGTAAACAGAGGGTAATGACATCACAGCACACACAGCAAACCTCTCTCAAAACAGCACAATACACTCCGCAGAGAAAATCAGAAAAACTGCAGGTAAAACTGAGGCTAGGACTAAGAAGGCCTGTTGAAACAATGTGGTCACATCTACAAAAACATTTAAAAGGTAAAAAAATCTGTTGCTCCTGGCATTCTTTTGGGAGTTTTGGCAACCAGCTTGGCAAGGCCCCTGACAGCGAATGCGAGACGTGCCTGTGGCTGTTAGCAAGGGTGCGGTTTGGCAGGCTGTCAGTCAGCTTCCTCTCACTGAGTCCAGGGCTGTGGGCACAGGGCGGGGCCTCTGCCAGGAGCAGAGCCTCGCATCCCCTTTCAGGGCCTTTCAGCGGCGCTAATCGATATGAAGCAGGCGCGCGAGGCTGGCTAATGGCATCCTGCACCTCAGAGAGGACGGCCCGGAAACAGCGCTACGCTAACGCTAACGCCGCTGTGGCCTGTGCCTCTCCCAGCCTCCTCAGCAACACACTGAGGCTCGCCTAATACTCTGCTTTACACCGCTCACCAAACATGTCCAAGGTCACTTCACAGCTGTGTCAGGCAGGACCCAGTGTGCACCAGTCACAGAATAAACAGTGCAAACTCTTAAGACTATCCTTCTATATTTACCTGGCAGACACCCATATCTGGATAGATGTGTACGCAATGGTTAAATACACAAATGCAATAGAGAACAGGGCACGCAACAGAAATACCCAGGAAAACGGCGTATTTGTACATGCTAAGTAGAGAAATAACACGCAGAACATGGCCCTCGTGGTGCACGCTGAACGAAGACACGCACGGTGCGACGCCTTGGCTGGAAAACACAGTTCCGGTCGGCACTCGTTTATGTAACGTCTGATTAAGACGCCATTTGGCTCAGCTGAGTCACTAGCCTCACAAGGTTAGGAGAGTGGAGAGTTTTCTCACGCACAACTTAAATAAAAGCCTGATGTCTTAAACAGGAAGAACAGAAAGAACAAGATGGAGAGAGAGAGAGAGAGAGAGAGAGAGTCAGTGGCTTAGAGAAAGAACACAGAGATAGAGAGATGTCTGTTCATAAGCAGAGGAGCAGAAAGGAGCAGAGAGAAAAAAGGACAGAGAGTGAGAGTGAAAGAGAGAGAGAGAGAGAGAGAGAGAGAGAGAGAGAGAGAGAGAGAGAGATGCCAGTCGGTAACAGGAAGAGCAGAGAGAGCGGAGTGAAAAGGGAGTCTGGCAGTGACTCAGGGAGAGCCCATGCAGGCTATTAATAGCCCTCCCCCCTCCCCAGTGAAGAAGCACAAAGGAGGAATAAGAGGAGCCGGCACGCGGTGCTCAGCACCATGCACAAAGCACTGCAGGCGCACAGCCACACGGTCACATGACCCACGCATCCGCCAGGCCTGCCAGGCCCCCCCCGCGCTACAGCATGGCACTCATTTTAAACCCATCGGCGAGTCAGTCTGTCACGTCCCAGGTACAGAGTCAAAGGAAAGGCAGTAATTGGTCTGTCCAAACCATGACAATGGGCATCATGTGCGAACGTTCAGGAACACCTGGCCACCAGGTTGAGAAGGCATGCTGATCTCAGGCCGGCCCAATAAGAGATGACAGGTAATAATGTGCGCTGTCACATATGCTGCAGGGACACCTGCACAAAACTGCTCGAGTCGGGCTTCTCGCATCAGAAGACTGTTCAGCCAGGCTGGCTTTCACACCCAGGCCCTGTCCTCCCTGAAATCAGAGCGTGGCAGTGAACTGACGACTCATCGTCATGCTCTCACTCTGTTCACTTCCTTTTCACTGTCGTTTATAACACTGCGGTTTATCGTTTCTGCAACTGTACCTCCTCTGCGAGAGGCATCCGTGCCAAGCACTGTAGAACAACAGCACTGCATTCCCCAGCTCTCCATCGGCAGGGTACTGTGACAAATGAACTGTGAATCTAATAGTACAAAGGCTGCTATTTGGCTGCAGCACATCCCTTGCATGCAGGCGACTGCACGAAGCCTGGGATCTACAGACGTCACTGGACTCCGGGCCCGTCCCTCTGAGGCGCTCTGGCAAGCCTTCGCGGCAGCCATTTTCAGCTGCTGCTTATTCTGGAGGCGGTTCTGCCTCCTCTTCAGCACACGGAGCGAATGCGTCATTGGAGTTAAATCTGGAGATCGACTCGGCGCTAACATGGCCACTGAGAACGGTGTACAGGATCATATTAAATCAGAATGATGCACTTTCTTTTTATCCCCCACGTTTTTACCTTCTATCAGAACAAAGTTCACATAGCAAGGTGGGCCAAGTACCTCCCATTTGAAAAATGCTACTTGTTCCACCCGACTACAGGACTGTCTCCAGCTGCTTCAGGCATTCTACTGTAAGGAGATGACGCCATGTTATACCAGTGTCGGTTTATTTTCCAATAGCCACCACTATGGGGTGAGTCACTGCCACGGTCTGATATGATGTCGACAGAACTGACTACTGGAATGAGCACTTAGGAAAGTTTGAGTTAAGCCAGCTTGATCAATCTGTAGCAATGCAAGGAACGGAGATTCTACCAAGAGGCAGGGCAATTTTTCACTTGCATCACCCGGTTGCATCACTGTTGGCACAGACATTGCAATGTCTCTTTCCATCAGCATGGGCGTAAGATTAACCGACACCCAAAATAAATATTTACCCTGCAATTAAAATCAGCTCACAAAATCATGCTTGGCTGTAACGCCTGGTATCACACGGTAAAGTCTTAATCTAAGCTTAATCTGACAAAACAACTGAAGAGGCAGCAGACGACAATAGACCTGCCAGGATGAGGTGATGAAACTTCATCCATGTCACCGTAAGAAATCCCCAGGCTTACACCCGTGAGAGGCGGTGAGCTCAGGGAACACGAGACCAGAGAAGGCTGGGCTCAGGAACGCACCAGCGCCACCGTCCACAGACGCCATTCCGTCATGAAAACAGCGGCAATACATCTCTCCCTTACGTATCTGCCTGCAAGACGCTCTCATCCAGAGCACCTTCCACAGCGTGTGCTACTTCACAGCATGCCAGGAATTCAAATGACTGGATATTTAATGAAGTAGCCAAGGTTAAGTTCCCAAGCATACACAAATGGGCCACCTGGCATCTGAACCTGCAGGATACACACTCAGTTTGTCAGCCATTATTTATACTGCTGTCTCTCTCATTCCTTCAGATGCACATGCAGGCAGACTCCCTCACATACATTGTCTCTTTTGCACTTAAACATGCATGCACGCAGTAACACACACAAATGTGAAACAAATCAATTTTACTGGTAAGTTACTTACCAAGCTGTGTGTGGTCAAACCTATCCAGTAAATAATGAAGCTGCCACACTTGCAAATGTGCACAGTATCGAGGGTAAAAGCTGTTTCTCAACCATTTCTCCGAGTTCAGGTGGATATGACTGAAACTGATCAGAGTAACAGTAAAGTAATTCCTGAGTTGTAAGTATTCTTTTTACAGTGTAGGAGAATGTGAACTACCTGCACTGATTTGAATTTCTCTTTGCATGTGATATTTCAGTAAAATTACGCATACTGAAAGCATGGCCGTCTTTAAGTCATTGTTCAGACTGATTGGATGCAAAACCTTGCTCCTGTACAGTGGAATATCCTGCATTACGCTGTTCCGACCAAACAGCATATTTATTTTCTGCTGTTTTATGTTCATTTCATACAGTGAGCTGCAAGGATTTTATGCACCAGAGTCCAAAGCTGTCAGTGCTCCACCAGCATAAACAAACTGTGCTGCAGCCTAAAACGCACAGTGTAGGCTAGAGCCTAACTTCAACCAGCTAATGTCCACCTGTTAGCAGCATGGAGAAGCCACCCCAAAACCAGCAATTCCAAAGCCTGTGCTACACAACTCTCAGGTGGAGGAAATTTCACACAACACCTCTAATTAACCAGCTGAAAGTACGGAACATCACCCTAGTGAACATACTGTATCTTCAAGAACAACCATGGTGTTCCCGACAACTAGGACACGACTGTGGCATTCCAAAAGAACAACGCACCGGCAAAAGAAAGAGCTTCCTCAACCTCAGGAAATACCCTGAGCCCCACTCCAGCCAACAGCCAGAGGTATCTCTCACACCCTGTTTCTACCGTAGAGCTGGGACTACGCCAATGTGCGCTGGAGCCATAGCTAACCTCAGGCAGCACTGCTGCTGTTCCTGTTACATTACCAGCAAACAGCCAAAGGCTGATGGCAGTCATATGGAGCAGATTTTCCTCTTTAAAAAATCCATCCTGGGACTACCACCAACAATCTGGAGACTGCTCTCGCCGTGGGCAGATGCTAGCATTCTGTGCACACTTCTAGAGCGACGCTGTTTGCTGGTAACGTAACCGGAACAGCGGCTGAACTTGTGATGCTTCAGGTCAGTTTTGGCTGCAGCAGAGTGACAGTGTGACAGGAGTCACAGAACACAAGGACACACAGTGAAATCCTGCCTCCCTTCCGTGTTTATCAGTGTTTTTGCATCAACATAACCTATAATATGGTAGCACTTCAGCTAGCTTAGTTGGCACACATTAGCAGGGCACAGAAACGCCAGAGGAAAACAGTAAGGAAGCCAAAGGAACCCAGCTCGGTTCCCGCTCTACAGCAGGCTTTATGGACACTCTACTTCCTGAATGACATCATCTCCAGGCAAACCCATTTGCTCAGTGATCATTTATCAGCAGTGAACTTAACAAAACGATCCAAGTTCAGTTTAACTGCCAAGCGATGTGATGCATGTTTCAATTTGCAAAATGCCCCTCCAAATGTCCAAGAGTTCAGCCAAGGCCGCGTCACTCACATTTCCCAACACGGGCCAGTTTGAGATGGAGGAACTCCTAGTGTTGCAGTCAGCACAGTGTACACAACCTGGCTTTCAAAAAGTGTGTTGAAACATCAAACTAAATTGTTAACAGAATGGCACAAGGAAAGGAATTAAAAACAGATTTTTATATGGCTCCATGTTAAATTGTTTAATTTCAGCATTTCTTTTGTTCACTGCTTGTTCGTACTAGCACCAGTGGACAGGACGCTGGCAATGAAATAACAAGGGAGCAGCAAACATAGATGTTTTCTTAATTAAAACCTAATTAACAGTTTTATACTCAACACTATCCTTTTTTGTGTAAATCAGATTTCACCACTGGACCCTCTGGGGTGGGCTCAGGAAAGCTCAGACAAGCCCAATGCTCTCCTCTGATGCACACCCATCGTGCCAAGCACCACAGCCCATGGAACCTCAGCAGGCAAAGCCAGCCTTGCACGCAGACGGGTTTGGGGAAGAGAACCAGGGTGCTGTGGTCCCAGATCTTTAAAACTCCTGAGGCCCGCTGAGGTCAGGCGAAACAGGGCCACACAGAAGGAGCGGGTGGAAAACTCGTGACAGAGCTGGAACTCCATCCTGGGGGCTAGAGCTTCAAAAACCTGCAGGGACACCGCTGTTGCACCAAGACCAAGCTTCTTCAGTAAAGGGAGACAAACGGGCAGTGCATAAAGCACCCAGTGTGAGTCGCCCGGGACCCAAAGGCCTACCAGGCAAATGAATAACTAATGCAGGCAAATCCAGTGTAAACAGCAGGGAATAAATACCACCGGTGATAAAACTAGGAACAAATAACTTAAGACTAAAACAGGGACATTTACCAGTGAAGACTGTGTACTTGTGCTTAACATACTGTTAAAGATGTATTTTTGTCTCAAGCGTGTGGGAATAGCTTCAAGTTGCTATTTCTGCCCAGAAGAGATGTAAAGACTAGAGGCTGAAAACCATGGGCCTACATGTGAAAAGGGTTTATTTGGGATTCAAAAAATGATTCACCCAGGAATCATCCTTCAGAAATAAACTGAGTATTTGAGTAGTCACTGCCTAGTGCATGGGACTAAACTGAACTGTCCATTCAAATGGAAACAGCCCTATATCTGCTATACAGAGACTCTAGTGTCCCACCAGCAGCACAGAGAAACAGGGACACTATCAGGATTACCCATCAACTGGACTGTGTTTCAACACTGTAGAAACCACGTCCTCTCTTGAAAATGTCATATAAAGAGCCTCTCACACAGGCGAATGTGCACACACGCATGCTTGCACACACACACGCACGCACGCACACACACACACACACACACAACAGCGTTTCAGGCAGCCTCACACAGACACTCTGTTTCCCAGCTCCCGGCCTCTCATAATGCCTGCCTTGTCGGGCTTCTCTCTTTCTGCCCCAGGAGACCACAGCTAACTGAAGAGTGGAGAAGACCCGACAATGGAGAGTAAGGGCAATAAAAGCCTGCGCCTCCTTCACTCCCGGAAAAATGTGTGGAGAGGAGCCCCTCCCCCTGTATTTTTCCTGCAGTGAGCTGCCTGCCACCATGACAGTACTGCCATCCTTCACAATGTGCATGTGCTGTCCTAACAGCTGCCAATGTCTGCAGCTGGCACAAGGACAGGGAAAGACATGGCACAGCTCATGTGTCCATCTACTGTACGGCAAATCTCACCATATATAGGTCTACACTGAACATGGCCTACATTGAACGAGCAGTCTCACACACACACACACACACACACAAGCTGATGAAGCATGGAGGGTGAACTGCTCTCTGGCACACATTTAGTGTTGCTTCACCTTTCTGGAATGCCGGGATCAAATACCGCCACAGATCAAAATACCTCTGTATCTGATCTGCAGACATGTGTGAGGAAAGGTGCTTATCACTGGGCATGCTCCATCTCAAAGCTGCACGAGAACCGAGTCAAACAGAGAGGATGCTGATCCAGCTCAACTGACTGGCTTGGGCTCCCGAAAGAGAAGCCGGCTGTCAGCTTTGACACACATCCTCTCCATATCTGAACCGTGATTTTAAGAGTGAAGAGACGGTTCAGCTGAGGAGAGATGAATGATGTGTGAGCAGGAGAGAGGAGGACAGGGAAGCACAGAATGGCAGTTTGGAAAGCATTGATTTAGACAGTGTGATGACAGTCTCACTCAGAGCTAACTGTACTGCAGGATTAATTAAAGGGAGCAGGCTCCTGTCTGTCAGCACCCCTCCGGTCCAGGCTTCACTTCCCAGTATTACATGCAAAACAAAAACAGGAAGTGACATCAGGAATCCTATATGGCTCTATTCTTACACCCTCAATATGACAGAGAGCGCTCAGTCAGCTCATCGGTACTTTGTGGTGGCAGGCACTGTTTAAATCCCAGGGAGATAAAAAGCAATCCCTCTTCTCTAGGAGTTGCTCTAGGTGCAGCAAATGGATTGAGTAACACACTCTTGCTGGTCAGGTGTGTCTTTCTCCTCCATTAAGTTCTTAGAGCCACGTCACAGAAAGCTCTCTGCCTCATTAATGACTGAGATACAGCATATCCTTCCAGCGAGGTGTCAGAAACAGGCCTCATTGCAGCCACCATATAAAACCGTAATACCATGCTCACAGTCCAAAGCAGAGTGGCAGCAGAGTGTGGAGAGTCAACGTGACAAACTAGACGTGCCTGCAACTCCCGTTCAGATCTCCAGCACAGCAGGAACACCTTCCTTTCTCCGGGCTCATTTCAATGCAAATATTTGTGCACAGTTCAGTGCAAGAGGGGTGTGACCAAACGGCGGTTTCAGCCGTTGTTTTTCAGGTGTGAGGAACAATGGATTTCAATCGCTACTATGACTCCGCTGTTGTACTGACACCTGACTCTTCTTTTTTCTGTCTGTTAAAAGGTTTCAGTGTTTGGGGACAAACATTTTGAACAATGAACATTCAGAGTGCAAAACTTGTTCAACCTAACAAATTTCCTTTCTTTTGTAGGCCTATAGTGAATAAAATGTACTCAGCTACCAAGAATAATCACCTTTGTCATGTCCGATTGATATGGTCTCAGCTGGTCTATCTCACATTTTGACATTTACACATTTTTCAAAACATCAGCTCAGTAAACTCTGGCATTCAAATGTAGGATGCTCAATACCCCAAATAGTTGAAAGAGGGATACTGTAGACTGGTTTTAGTCATTCTATTTGGAGCACAGTTTAAAAATGCATGCACGGTGTGTATACCTGGACATAACTGTATATTAGTTACAAGTACCACTACGTCTTGAGACCGGTTGTGCATGCCCGGACCCGCGAACCTCCACCACGTAAAGCTATAAAGCAACCTACTGTGTTGGGTCAACAGCACTGAGCACGCTGTAGCAACCCACATAAATCCACAAGCGTGGGCCTTGGCAACATCAGTTCAAAAGAAAGATAACAGACTCGGGGTGGTCATTGCTATGATTGGTGTTACCACTACTAGCTTGCAGCTAACAGTTATTATTGCGGACAACTGCAGCTTCCTTAAGTTGTATTGCTTTGATTTTGTGACTTGCACACATTCAGTAGCTATTGGTAGTTCGGTATATTTAGCCATATATCATTTGCTATATAGCTAGCTATTTAACTAATTCAGTTATTTGAACGGCTGGTTTGTCGGATAGCTGGATACGTTCGTTAGACAGCTGTAGCTGGTGAATCGATGGGTAGGCAACATGGCTACTTAGCTAGCTGTAAACTTGGTTTATTTAGCAAGTGCCAGGTACGTAGCTAACCAGGTTAGCAAGCTAAACAATCGTTTCCACCATGCATCTTTGACAAATCCTGCTGCGTATTTAGCTATTATAACGTGCTTTGGAAAGCATGAACCAAATTCTCGTATTTACAATACTAATGTAACAGATCGGTCACGTTAATTATAACTTCGCCATTACTAGATTGTTCGTCTATACCCAATGAGACCGCCAAATACGATCAGCTTGCACTTGTAAGTCAGATGCTAGTATTAGCTACAGCTAAGTGATAATAGCAATAGTGCAAAACGAATCCCAAGAGCTAAACTCACGCAGCCAACTTTGCGAACTAGACTAGCCGGATCATATATTATTTGCTTGTGCAGCCTGCCATTTTCTAAAGCGCATCACAGCAAATCGTTTGGATAGCTACCAATATCACATTTTATACAGCAAGCTGGTTATTGTGTGAATAACATTAGCTTGCAAACCGATACACACAGATAAAAACAAAATATCACAATTTGCTAGTTGGATGTCGTTTTCCAAACTATTGAACTTCACAGAAAATATGCACAATAGATAGCTAACGTTAGCCAGCAGGCAATGCATATCCGTGCGAGAAATGGCAAGATAGCAGTAGACCGCTATCCATCCAACGTTAATGCTCCCTGTACATGCCGCAAACATGTAGTTAGCATGCAAGGAAGCTATCTTGTAACTTCGTGGTGACTAGGCTAGTAATCAACTCATACTGCAAAAGCTGAACATTACATATCAGGTGTTGTCATTCACGACTGGGAGAACGGTGCATAACTAACGTTATATGTGAGTGAGGAGTTAAGCAAATAAACGTTCGGCCTTCACACGAAGAAGGCAATATAGCTGTCTAGCTAATGTTAGCTAGATGGCTAGCTCCCTAGATAACGTTAGCACTAGCTAGCTAGCGGTACGTTGTGCTTTCCCCTTTACAGCTAAAATTGTTATCTTCAGCCAGAACAAATCAGTTGATTTTTCAGTACCGCTAAACAAACACAGAGATGTGTTGAGTGTCTTACCTGTTCCTTGTATACTTTTTTTATTCCAGAAATGGTTGTCATAACATTGCACTAGCTACATTACTAGCTAGCAAGTCAGGCTGCTGTAAACACAAACCAAACCCCAACCTACTGCGCAGACGCTAGACAGCGCTGGGCAGTTGCAGAAGACATTGCAGAATGGGTTTTTTCTCTAACTCAGTAAAGCCGGGCACCCACCGCACGCGTATCGGCCGCGAGCGCACTACGCGCGTATTACGCGCGTAACTGAAGCGTAGTTGAAGTACTGTTATTACAACGGCAGCGGGCGACGTCGTCTCCACCAGATGCGAACGCGTCGCGTACCGGCTGCGAAGCTCGCGCGACACAAGCGAACTGAAGCGTAGTTTTTCGCTTCTGTTCTATTTTTTCGGCTTGTCGCGCGTCACGTTGGCCTGTTTATACACAGAAATATGCTCTAAAATGCTAGGTATACATGCTCTGATTTATATTTCATTCTTATATTACTGGGGGTGTGTCCCTAGTTACCTCCCAGATATTTTTAAGCAGCTAAAAAAAATACAAGCCTTTTCGTTTTGTAAAAATAAATAAATAACTGGAACCTGGGGGAAAGGCAAACTTAGTTTCGCTGTCTTATTTTGCGGAGGGGGTGGGGTAAATTTGAAAATACACCACAGAAAGACGTAGGCTATTGAGTGACGTAGAAGGGAATGCACCGAGCAGCGGTTTGTTAGCTCGAGTATTGGAAGATAGTTTTTAACCAACCATTGCTCAGCCTATTTGACTTCTCCGATGTCTTCGTTCGCCGTGCTTTCAAAAAGGGCTTGTTAATAAAAATCAGATAATCCACAGAGCTTTAAAAAAATCAGATTATTTAGTGGTCTTGCCGATGAAAATGCACCTATTTTATAAATGAAGTTGTAAGCAAGCCTTTATTGCACTTGTACTTCAAAGCTTCCGGTGTTCATGGCGTTGTGGTGTTCATATCCCTTCAAGATTAAAACTGTTACTGACTTTTTCATGATTAGCTGATTTTACTAAATCTGATCCTATAAATGTTTTGACGTGAATGGCAAGACAACACGGGAATTCCCAATGGTTGATTACGGATTATTTATTATTATTATGATCATTACATATTCTTCATGAAATTGGCACGCTTGTTAACCAAGCAAATAAATTAATACAGTTTGAGATTGATTGTTATGCAGGCTACGTTGCGATTTAAGTTATGGTACTTCTTGAAAGCGTTTACTTTCTCACGTAGGCTATTTACGAGTTAACGAAATATTACCAAATTAACAAACTGAAAAATGTCTCTCACCAAAGTATTCACTTAACCCATAATCAACAGTCGTGAACAAACGTGAAATGCACGATGTAAAAGCCCACTGCAGACTGCGAGAGCTACTAGGAATATATAGCTTTTACGCAAGCCTTTGCGCGACACAAACGGAACCAGTGGAGACACCCTACGCGTCGCGCCGTGCTGCTTCGCCCTGCTGTTTACGCGACGCATACGCGACGCGTGCGGTGGGTGCCCGGCGTAAGTCAGTCATGCATGCTCACGAAACATGGAAAAGTAGTTCACGTTAAACATTGGAATGAATAGGTTCAGTGTTATTTTGGGACAGCTATTACATACAGTGCATCCATAATCTTAGCTAAAGTCAAAGGAGGGGGGCGCAACTTGCTGGCTATGGTTAGAAAGTGGGAGGATTCCCAACCGGCGTTAAATTCGTTGTGTGCAACTTGTGACTGAGATAGTCCTGTCCATGTCTACTTTGTGTTGTCTTACATTGCCACTTTTAATTAGTCTTGATCTATACATTTTATTATGTTATTTTAAAATGAATTAGACAGGGATTACTGCATATCGATCACAATTCATGGATAAGATTATGTTTCCATTGACCCGAGACCCACCCCCCACGTAAATTGATTCTAAAAGTTGTTGGGAGCCTTTGTTGTTTCATTGTCATTAAGTTGCTGGATGTTATATATCTTCCTTCAGAATTACAGTTTATCAAGGCATTGTCAGTTTGACATAAGTGTGAGTAATAAAAAGTTGTCTCAAATGACCTCTGTGAAATCATGTTAAAAACTTCAAAAACCTATTGTTTTGACACTGGCACAGCATGTTGAAGGCCCTTCCCAGGTTGCCTTATCGAGGCTGTTTTCAGCATACTCCAGCTTCCTGAGATTCAGTGGCCTAGGACCTTCTAAACTTTCCTTCCTGAATCAACTCCAGGAAGCGGCTGCAGCTCTTGGGGGCAACACCAGTGGGAAATAAATTGAGTGAGAGTGATATTAAAATATAATTCTTAGAACAGGTGTATACAGTACCAATTGATCTTTGCATTATAATATTCACCCAAAAATGCCTCAGCAGTATCATATGCTTTGTAGGCCTGTGCAACTTTATTTAACATCATGGAATTATTCAAACATAACAGAGCTAATTAGTTTTTTATATTCCATTTTGCAGATCAATTTAACTTCTCAAGTCACTGCAGTGCCACCCTCAACACCTGGTGGGACAAGCCCAATTGTGTCCTACCATTAGAACCATTCAGTCATCGTCTGCTAGTAATACATGGCCCAGGCTTGAGCCTGTAGTTATGGGACTAGCACCCTTATCAACTTAGCCTCTCAGGAGCCCTACAGAGCATTGGTGAATATTAGGATTGGGTGATTCAATGTATTTATCAGTTCTGCATTCCATTTTACTTTCCGCCCCATTTAAATATGCCTACAGAAATCACTGTCAACTATAAGAACTATCGCTTGTTAAATTTCATTCTAGAAATGATGTACAGTACAAAGTAACAAATCCAATATTTATCCATCTTAAAAATATACAGTCAGGTCCATAAATAGTTGGACATTGACAAAGTTATTGTTATTTTAGCTGTCTACCACAGCATATTGGAGTTGAAATTAAATAATGAATATGAGCTCAAAGCAAAGCAAAGCAAATGAGCTCAGACCTTCAGCTTTAATGTGAAGGTATTTAATCCAAATCGGGTGAATGGTGTAGGAATTACAGCACTTTTTATATGTGGTCCCCACCTTTTTATGGGACCAAAGGTAATTGGACAATTGGCTGCTCAGCTGTTCCATGGCCAGGTGTGTGTTATTCCCTCATTATTTCATGTACAAGTAAGCAGATAAAAGGTCTAGAATTGATTTCAAGTGTGGCATTTACATTTGGAATCTGTTGCTGTTAACCCTCAGTATGAAGTCCAAAGAGCTGTCACTGTCGGTGAAGCAAGCCATCACTGGTTCCCTTGTATTTATTGATGATGTGACTGCTGACAAAAGCAGCAGGATGAATTCTGGAGTGTATAGGGCTATATTATCTGATTCAGCCAAATTTTTCAAAACTTATTGGACGGCGCTTCACAGTGCAGATGGAATATGACCCGAAGCATACTGCGAAAGCAACCCAAGACTTTTTTAAGGCAAAGAAGTGGAATGTTCTGCAATGGCCAGGTCGATCACCTGACTTGAATCCAATTGAGCATGCATTTCACTTGCTGAAGGCAAAACTGAAGGCAAAGCGCCCCAAGAACAAGCAGGAACTGAAGACAGCTGCAGTAGAGGCCTGGCAGAGCATCACCAGGGAAGAAACCCAGCGTCTGGTGATGTCTATGGGTTGAAGAGGGGGGGGGGGGGGGGGGGGGAGGGCTATGTATAAAAATGGTTGTAATTCCTACATTGTTCATACAATATTTTTGACAAAACCCTTAAATTAAAGCTGAAAGTCTACACTTAAATCACATCTTGATTGTTTCATTTCAAATCCATTCTGGTGGCGTACAGAGCCAAAATGATGAAAATTGTGTCACTGTCCAAATACTTATGTACCTGACTGTACAAATTTCCTTTCTCACCAACACCCATGGCTCTGAATTAAAGTTTCCATTGCAGTATTGGCACGTGTACATTCAAATTGACTCAATAAATACTAAATAATTCTTAGTTAAACCCTAGACTTTCTGACTCATCCTTCCACTGAGGGGTTTACATGTAAAACTGTTTTTCAGTTTTCTTAGAATCTTCTGCTATAGACACCATTGGTCAGATGAAAAGGAATGCCAGTATTTGTATGTTTCTTCATTGCTTGGATAGACAATAGAAAAAGGGCTAATGAGGGTATGTGACTAAGTGTTACTGATTCACCAACAAAGAAACGAGTGTGTCAGCCATGTTGCCTAAAATCCACAGATGCAGTACCACAGTTAACCACCAGATGAAGCTCTTCTCATATGACAATCTTTTCTGAAACGGCTATCAAAAGTGATTAAAGATCACAGCAATGACGAGGATGCACTTCAGTGAGCATTTTTTTGTATTTTTATTTTGAGCATGCAAATACATATCAGGTACTGCAATCACTTTCTTCTATCTGTATTACCTTGCTGCTCCATGCAGAACAGACCAAGGCAAGAGCAACCTATCAGTGCAAGAGCAAACAATGAACAAAAAGGATCCACTCTGCTATTTGCCACATTTAATGCACAAACCAGACTTGCCTTGCAATCAAAAATGCAAAAGTGAAACCTTTCACAAGTGGTTGTTCAAAAGAAACAAACGGAATATAAAGTATTCCCATTGATATTTCCGCCATTCATTAAAAGTTTTTCTTCAATTCAAATTGTATTTGTTTCTATATATATCTATATATTTAAATATAGCTGATTATATGTAATAAAAATGAGCAGTAAGTCCATCTAACGATGGTGCCAGCTGTATACAATGACGGATGTGTACCATCTTTTATTTCATTTACAATTCAATCGAACAATAGATTTGCAAATAAAATGTCTAATACAGACGTAAAAATATTTATCAGCTCTGTTATCGGTTGTGCAATTGACAAACAGGCTTCTCACCCTTTCAACTCTCCCTCCCAAACAATTACGGCTAAGCAAATTTTTAAAATTCAACCAATACAAAAAGAAGACTTTATTTTCAAGAAAAGTACTACTACTAAATATAATATGCAATAAAACATTATAAAAGCAGACAGAAAATGCTGCAAGCTAACCACGATACTGGGCGTGGCCACACAGTGGGCATGTGCAGAACATTTATAACGCCGGGTGTGTTGTATCACAACTACAGAATCATGTACTCCTTTGCCCAACTAAGGGCCTGCATGCATGACCTGGCTGGGGCTGACAGGGGGCAGGTTTGGATCGGCTGGGACACAGCCTGGCTCCATCTGTGGCTGGGTGGGGGACCTGTGCAATGCTATAATTTGAAACAGTCCAGTACTGACTCTCGCTGCAGGAAATGGAGTCCCCTGCTGAGACAACAGTCTCACTCTCTCCCTGCAGGTTAAGCAGGAGAAGCTGATTAGAGCTTGGGGTCAATCTAAACTCAAGAGAGAGCTAGACTTAGGGCAAACAGGGATCAGTGCCTTGCAGGTACTGCACAAACAATCTGTTTGTCTATACACAAAGCGCCATGTAGGTGGGTCATTGTACTCTTAACTTCCTTCAGTGTAACAACAGCATTAAAAAGAAAAAAAACACAATAAAACAAAAAAAAGATCTCCTCTCCATGCACATATTAATAAAGTAAAAAGGTACATACACAAGATTAATTCATGTAATATTTGCATTCACCCTCGGTCAGCGCTGAGGATGCAATCAGTAGCTTAGCAACACAAGGGAGGCTCTTCCCTGAGGATGGCAGAGACTGGATTCTGGCGCCCCCTGCTGTAATTTACATTAACAACAGGAGGCAAAGTTCCAGTCCTTGACCAACTTGACCAATCTCCAAGTTTACGTGTCTTTCCCTATAACTTGCAAAGCCTAAAGCCTTTTATTGGCCTGTAACATAAGGTTCAAATGACCTCACAAGACCCGAGAGGATGAGACAACTTAGCTTTAGCTTGAACTGCGCCTCATTTTAGATGCTCAGAGACTACAAAAATGTAATCATCAGATTTCAAATATTTTCAAGATGCATCTCACTCACAGAATACGTAATAAATCATTCATATAAAATATGTGCTCTCCAGATAAAGAAACACAGAATAGTCTTGCTTACACATTGATACAAGTACATAGCAAAGCACCTTAATTGGTCTGGTTAAAAAAATGTAGTTTTTTGTTTTTGAATGAATGAAGAGGTAAAACCAGCAACTGTGCTATAAAGTAGGAAGTGAATGAAAAATATACATTTTCAATTTTGTCCCTTTTTCTCTCATGGTGTAACAAACTGAAAACAGTGTACATGAATTTATAGAGAAATGCAGGTACAGCCACAGCCATAATAGCTTTAACCAACTAAAAAGCATAAGGTGACAACAGATAGCTCAGTAAAGCAAGACAGTTACTGCAAAACTGGCAATCAGTAAACATTGACTGGAACTTGGAAAGGATTGGTCAAGTTGGTGCTAACTTGCCCTATCACCTCTTTTTAGACAACACCTATAAAATATATTAAGCTCTCCTTAGTGCTGTCAACACACAGCATACCTTTTCCAAATCTCCTAAAGGAGAACTCGGGTCACAAATTAAAATGTAATGTTTTACGATGTGATTCAAGTACAATTAAGAATTTTGAATGGTGTCCTGTAAGCCAAGGACACCTGATCACCTATGTTTAAACAACGCACAGAAAAGAACAAAAAACTTTTGAAAAACATGCTTTTTCCATCAATAGCTGTAACCATTTTAACACATCAATCATACATAAACGCTTCTTGCGAATTTATTCCTATGCAGTCAGGATGATGCATGATATTTTAGAAACTGAGTGAAAAGCAGAGCCTGCTCCTTCAGTAAGTTATTCCCAATGGAAGAATTTGAGTGCCAAATTCAGTTCACATTTTTTGATTGCTTTCATCTGTTCTCAAAATTAAATCGGCACCAATGTAGAAACCAAACACGCACTCAAGAAGGTTGTATACAGCATTTTGGTTACCTTTCAGTGATCAGAGAGCTACTCACAGAAAAAGCAGTTTTTTTAATAACAAAAATTTATTAATTCACTGTAATTTTAAAAAAACTGGGCAGTAGAAAGGACGAATCACCTCCTGTTTGAATCCTAGGATTACAAGCCACAGTTTTCAATGCTCAATTGTACATGAAGAATTTTAAAAGAATTTTAAAAGAAAATACATATCACAAAAGTGCAAAATGTAATTCCCCCCAGAGTTCTCCTTTAAACCCCTCAGGAGAAGACCACCACCAAAACATATGCACAAAACTGCAGTAAAATAACACTGACCCCTCCGGTCAATGTGTGATTGGTCTGATCATCGCAATGGTTTCCATTTGATGGACCACGTCAGTCAACTAGCAGGAAAACCCGTGCACACAAAGCAGTGACAGATGGGTTGGTTACATTTTCAAAAACAATTAGGAAAACAAAAAGATCCTGATACAAAATAGTTTGACAAACAACTTCACAGAAGTTAGCATGTTGTAAAAAATGTAAAATCTGGAAAGTCAGAACAAATATGAAAAGAAACAGTCTAGCAGAGCACAAGATAACAAAGACATATTTGATACTGTATTGGCTTCTGGTAATTCCCCCTGTGGTTAAAAATGAAGACAGCCAACAAAACTATCACAATGCCTGTAAACGCTGTCAGTTTCCCACACGTGGAAAAAGTCAAACATATAGCACACATCATAGCAATATGTTTCCAACTCAATGCAGACATTAAACATCTTCCAGTAAGGAATATAATTTTGAAAACATTTATCGAAATGAAACGTGAGTTAAATTCTTTACCTTACACATCTGTAATGCATGCTTTGCTTTGTTGGTGATTTCAAGGTAAACCTACAGTATATCACCCATGCTTATAAATCTAAGCAGTGATTCGGTAAGTATTAAAGGACACACAGCAGGATATGTGGGATGTTACAGTGAGTGTAGCATGTCGCACTCTGTGGTCTATAAACCACCCCTCCAGTACCTCTCTAAAATCCTGTAAGCACAAAACTTACGTTGGTGTTGCACTCATGTCATCTGTACTAAATACAACAAATGTCTCGAGCACATCTTATCAGTGATGTGTATACGACCAGGAGAATTTAAAGTCACTGCATACCAGAGCTATATCGCCTGGGGATGGAACCTTCCTTAAAGCAGGCTGTGTTCATCTGAGGAGGGCATTACCTGGGTCTTTGAGCAGCAAAATGAAGCGTGATATACAACGGATATTAAAAATTATAAAGAAACTTTTTGCCATCGCTGATGTTTAATGAACCTAAAATGCTTCTCTTTTGCCTACTCTGCAAATAGACAATAATTCTGTCCCTACGCAGTACAGCATACACTCTGAGAGGCCTACTGCATGGACACTAATTCATGTAAATCAGTTAGTACAATATTTCTGAGTGAACATCAACAGTTGTATAATTTAATAATAAAAACATTTATCGTGCAAATATCATTCCTATATTTAATAAGGTAATACACAGTAATCAAGCACAGTAACTACAGCTGGAGAGGATTATTCTCCCTTTGGCTGCCAGTGCTGAGCACCTTGATAATTTTCTGGGCTTTGCACATCAGTGTGTCGACAAGAAGGCTATCATCATTAAGCAGTTTGAAAGTACTAAGGTAATGTGCAATTTTAAGCAGTATCATACTCTAATAGAATTTGCTTGGTTGTTTATCATGTGCATTTAACTTTCCCTCAACTAGTGCATTACACACTAATCAGACTATGCCAATGATCACAAAAACAATAATAAATGACAGTGTTTTGGAGTGGAAATGTGAGATACTAGGCTGGTATTGTCAGATGTGTATTTCTGTGATGAGTTGCACAGTGAATACAAGATGGCCGCCCTGAAGCTTCTACCTGGGGTTCATGGGGTCTCATGTTGGCCCTGTTACAAATTTCGCCCTGGTTACATGAAGGGAGACATGCATGAAATGTGCTGTTTCACTACCACAGGCAGCAGAGACAGAGAATTTGTCTTCTTAAAAAAAAAAGTTGACAGTAATCAGAGAGAAAGTAAAGTGTGAATCACAGGATACACTATTGCAGGGCCCTGCTAGTTTAAGCTTAAGCAATCCCGCGCGCCGCAGCGGCTCCCACGACCAGCAAAGCCTTTACAGCACCGCTGACATTCCACACCGACATTCAGATTCCCCGGGGCGCTGGAAAGTGAACGCGTACATATGAACAACTTGGCTTTTTTGTAGAACCAAAAGGCCTGAATCAAACAGGGAACCCCCTAGACTGCCCTTGTTTTGGAGGAGGCGGCACTAGCGGCGGTCTGAAGAGTGCGGTGAAGACGTTGGGCGGGGGGGGGCGGGGGGGCGGGGCCTTTCACACCCTCAGCTGTTGAGCAGCATTTCCGCCCCCGCACTGGGGTGGGACACCTCCCCCACCCGGGAAGGCCCCGTCTTCATGACGCCCAGCCCGGTGGGGGAGCCGGACTTCCTGCAACACAGAAGCGTGAGGGCCGATCATGCACCAGGGAGGACGGTAGAAACCTGCACACACGGCGGCCATGTCAACCCCCTCTTGTGCGTCCTGTGCACCCCCTCCTTTCAGTGGCACCCCCGGCATCTGAGACTCACCTGAAGGCCATCTTCTTCAGCAGGTGGGCACCCGTCTTATCGGGAGACAGCGTGTCCGGCTGGGTTCGCTGGTGGCCATTCCCAGTTACCGTGCCGTTGCTGTGATGATTGCCATGGGAATGCATCCGCAGGTCATGAGACTCCTGGCCAGACACACAGATGCAGAGGGATGGAGAGGGCCTGATGTCAGTCCTCAGCTAGGCTTGTCACCACCAGAAATACACAGGAACCGCTGTTCCCTGAGATGTTCTCACAATAACATATAGACTCAAAAAATCCAACTAATCATGATTAATGCTTTGAACAGATTTGTTTAACTTTCTAAGCTTTTCATATTACATGTTATTTCTTTAACAGATACCGGCACATATTTCTCACTTGACAGATGCTGGCACATATTTCTCACATTTGAAAGCCATCAAAACGCAGAGGCACAGCCTTCAAATTGCACACAGACACTCTTAAGCCTCAGAGGGGAGCAGCACCTCAGCCTTGTCATCCTGCGAGCTGGAATCCTCCATGTCCAGAGCAGACAGTTCCAGCTCTATGTCTCTATCAGGCACCCTGTCTGCTGTGTCCTCACAGTATTCAGCCTGCAAAGGAAAGAGGGAGGAGCCTCAGCACACATGGATGTGGCCCTGGCCCCCCATCCTGCAGCAGTGACCCCGCCCCCTCTTTATCTGCAGCAGTGACCCCGCCCCCTCTTCATCTGCAGCAGTGACCCCGCCCCCTCTTTATCTGCAGCAGTGACCCCGCCCCCTCTTTACCTGCAGCAGTGACCCCGCCCCCTCTTTATCTGCAGCAGTGACCCCGCCCCCTCTTTACCTGCAGCAGTGACCCCGCCCCCTCTTTACCTGCAGCAGGTCTGCATTCTGCTTCTCTCTGCTGCTGGAAGACTTGCAACAGGCGCTCAGCTCCGACACGCCGAGCTGGTCACTGGAACGGCAGCAAACAGTTTCTCTCAAATGCACATGCTCACCAGAACCAGCAACAAACATAAAACTTAGAACAAACATAATGCAACAGTACACAATACAAAGTGTCTCGTGGAGTTCACTCGATAAGTCACATAATCCTGGCAAACGGTGAACGTGGCGAGCACTGGAGGAAAGCTCAGGCACGAGGACTGTGAGGCCACGCTGAGAGGCGCTCTATTTTTAGGGCTTGGAACTGGAACTGACTGCACCTCACCAGGTACAACAACAAACTTCCTCATAGTACAGTTTTCAGTACTGGGCATTACAGAGCTGTACTTTTTGCTTTAACTAAGTGGGCTGACATAGAATTGATAACCACAAAACAATGTGTGATCTTTAAATTCAGAAAGAGAAGTAAGGTTTTGAATGATATAACAATGCATAACAGAAGACGAATGACTTGTTAAAATATAGGTTAATCGGCTGTTAATTTTGCTATATTCAAAAAGAATTCTAAAAATAATCATACATAATGTTAAAATATAATTTGCCTCCCTAATATAGAGGTATACCTATATACCTAATAGAGGTATTTTATAGTATAACTTACATTTTTGGTACATCAATGAAAACAGGTTCACTTAGCTAGCCAATATGTCATTTGAATATGGCAAAATAAGGAGTCTGCCAAGCTAGCGCTAGCATGGTTGGGCTAGTTTTTCCTCTTCTTGTCATTTTGACATGAATGAACAGGCTAGATGTAAATGACTAAATTTGCATTGAACCTTTCACCTTTTCTCATAAAACCAGATGGGGCATCTTTCCTTACCCTCTGGGGGGGGGGGCTTTTGTAAAGATATTCAATTGAGTTTCATGATAAGTACATGTTGCTTCACCACATACATTTTTTGTCACACTGCCTTCTTATAGGCACAGTGCACATCATTTTTTGTCGTTTTGCATGTTTTTTCCCTTTTTTTGGCCAAACATTAAAATGGCCCCTAGTGCATGAGCTCAGTGGCATGGGTGCTTGATTTAGTACCTCTGAAGGAAGCAGGAATGGCTGGAGGCTTCACACCCATGTGAGCTCCATCTGTAGTCACTCTGGTGGTACGGACCATAGTCTGTCAGGAAAAGTATGGTGACACTGGCATTAAAGTAACATATATACATTCAGCAAGGGCTGCCACTACTGCTGCTGCTGACAATCTCAGTGCACACGTCAAATAAGGATGAAATCCATCTGCAAGTAATGAGAACTCACTGGTACCAACAGCTGAGAGCTCTTCATTTCTCAGGAAAGGGAAATGGGAGATTTGTGTATTTTCCAGTACTCTCAGTGCATTAAATATTTTCTAATTAAATTTAAACCCTAAGAAAAGAACATTCATTTTAAAGCTCTTTTTATTCTACCCTTGATTTAGCTAGTCAAACTACCCACGGTCTTCCTAACTTCTCCATATTAACGGCATCTGAAAAGTAACCTGGTTTTGGGTGTGTGTGCCCCGCTCCCACACCTCTAAAGTTGATGGGAGTGGTGGTGGCTCTCCCCTGGGAGGCGGTGGCCTGGACCGGGTCGGTGGTGTGGTAGCCCGTGCGGGACGCGCGTGAGATGGCGCCCCACTTGGAGATGATGGGACCCTCTCCGAAGGGGATGATGGGGTCCTCGTCCTTCAGCCGCCGAGGGGGCTCGAAGCTGTGCAGCCGGTGTTTCAGCCCCCTGGCCTCCAGATCCTTCAACAGAGAGAGTCCGGTGAGAGAGCTCAATGAGAGAGCCCAGTGAGAGAGCTCAATGAGAGAGTCCGGTGAGAGAGCACAATGAGAGAGCCCAGTCAGAGAGCTCAATGAGAGAGCCCAGTGAGAGAGCTCAATGAGAGAGCCCAGTCAGAGAGCTCAATAAGACAGCCCAGTCAGAGAGCTCAATGAGAGAGCCCAGAGAGAGAGCTCAATAAGACAGCCCAGTCAGAGAGCTCAATGAGACAGCCCAGTCAGAGAGCTCAATGAGACAGCCCAGTCAGAGAGCTCAATGAGAGAGCCCAGAGAGAGTCCAGAGAGAGCCCAGTGAGAGAGCTCAATGAGACAGCCCAGTCAGAGAGCTCAATAAGACAGCCCAGTCAGAGAGCTCAATGAGAGAGCCCAGAGAGAGTCCAGAGAGAGCCCAGTGAGAGAGCTCAATGAGACAGCCCAGTCAGAGAGCTCAATAAGACAGCCCAGTCAGAGAGCTCAATGAGAGAGCCCAGAGAGAGTCCAGAGAGAGCACACCTTTGCAGCCCGCTGTTTCCCCTGAGAACACAGCCAGGGCTCGCCATAATGGAGACTGTGCCAGCGCAGCCGCTACAGTATATCTCACTGCAGTTTACTCTTGGCCTTTGATCTCTGACCTTAAACCCTTATGAGCCTGTTTGTCAGCCTTTTGTCAGTGGCTGTTGTGTAACAGCAAGTCATATCATTATCACTCTCATCAAACATTGTGGAAATGTATGAATACGAAATATTCTACCCGCCTACTTAAATACTTAACTTAATGGAAATGCGTGTACATTACAAAAACCATGTCTGTAGTACTACAGCTAACTCTAGTCCTAATAAAATACCAAGATAAATATTTGAAATAATTAAAACTCACGGTCAGCTCTGAAGTGGAGGTTGCCATGACGGGGGGGTCAGACTCGACGCTGCTGATGCAGGTGCTGATGGTGCCGCAGGACCAGGGGGAGTAGTGGGTCAGATTCTCCTCCCCCCGGTACTTACAGCCCACACAGTCCCCGCCTCCACTCTCCGAGAGCTGAGAGTCAAAGACAGAGAGAGCGCTGAGGATTAGAGAGAGAGAGTGGGTTTATGTTCCTCACTCCCGCAAACAGATGTTCAGCACACGACAGCACTGAGCATAGCAACATGGAGTGACTCAGTGTCCCTATTTCTGTTCTGAACCAGCTCCAACCCAGAGGGCTTAAACAAATGCATGCAAACACACACGCGCACGTACACATGCACACACACGCATATGCGCACACACCCACACACGCACACGCCCATGCACACACAAACACACACACACACACACACGCCCACGTACATGCCCATGCACATACACACACACACACACACACACACATGCAAACGCACCCATACATGCCCACATACACACACACACACATACACATATGCCTGCACACCACACAACACAGCTGCTAGCAATTCAGTTGTCAGTTGTCAGTTGTCCACGTTCAATAAGCTATGTATCTGATATTCTTAGCAAAGAGAGTACTTTGTAGCAACTTGAGTCAAATAATAACATACTGTAGATTTTATGACATGATTTGGAAGTCTAAGTCGCATGCAGGCCCACCTCAGAGCTGAAATCAACAGTGAAGAGAGGGGAGGAGGGCGAGGGCCTGTTGCCCAGTTGGTGCTGGGCCCACTGCTCTGGTTTTCGTCTGAAGAGGTCCTCATACCCAACGGGCACATGACTGTACATGTCCTGAGGAAACAAGGGCTGTGAGGCTTACCCCGTCCGAACACGAGTTCCTCCACTGGCCAATCAGACGCAAGCCAGTGAGGTGTGCTCCAGTACGCACCCAGTTTGGCAAAAACCTACTGGAGGACTTATTTCACTCGGCTGTTTATTGTCTTACTGCACCACACCACACTCACAATAGCTCTTCTGTCCTTGCTCCTGATGGAACACAGCTACCCTCTCCTTCCCATACTGTCCACCAGGGTTTTTGGAAAGCTCTTAATTTCCTGTCTTTTTTATCAGCCACATTTTAATAAAACAAGATGAAGAATATGTCTGCAGATGTCATGTTTGTAGTATGGATGTACTGTCTCACTTATTTAGCTACTGAGGCAACGCTGGAGCAAACCCAAATCAAATACAGCACATATCTGAGAATCACCTGTTACACACCATTTATAGCCCTCTAGTTAGCTGCCAGCTTAGTCACAGAGCCGGCCACTGGCATAAACACACTGCCGTCATTTAGGGCCACACAATTCAGGTTTAAGTGGTGGGTGTGATTTACTTTGGGGCCACAACAACATTCTTGGTCAGGGCCACGGAAACCCGAGGCCCGGCTCTGCTCAGTCACCGTCCGTGAGGGCAAGCTCACCCTCTGCAGCGCTGCTCTCTGCTCCCCGTCCGAGCAGAAGGACGCGTCCAGCGAGTTGTAGCGCTCTCTCAGGGGGGTCTGGTACACGGAGGAGTGCAGAACCTCGGGGGGGAGCGAGTTGCTCCGCGCGTCCTCGCGGTGGTACAGCTGCGGACGCCACAGGCGCCGGCTGTCGTAGACGGGGGCGTAGACGCCGTGGGCGTGGGTCAGGTGGCCGTACTGCGGGGGTGGGGGGTAGGGGGCAGGGCCCAGGCGCTCCCGCGGGGGGAAAGGGGGGTGCTGCTCGGAGTACGGCGCCATCGCGGGGGGGAGTGAGGATTCGGGCACGTTGCGGAAAAAGCGGGCAGTGCATTGTTTCAGCGGGGGCACTGGGGAGGCATAGTAATTACCTGTGGAAGAAGAGGGCAGGGCACAGGATTCAGAGCACTTTATGTACGACCTCCTAGCCTCACCGAAAGTACAGCTTGCATCTGCTTTTACTACATTAGCTCCTAACAATACAGCCTGAGTTTCCAGACCTCAGCCCTGAATGTACTCACTGGCTGGGTGGTAGGGTGGGGTGTCATAAGGTGCCTGTGGATCCTGGAAGTAAACATCAGATTGCTGGGGAGGGAATGGGGCCCCCCTGGCGATGAAATGCCCATGTTTGGGGTGTGCGGAGCCGCTGTCCGCTCCGGCTCCAGGGGCATGAGGTGAGGTAGCACAGATGTGACTGACGGGTGTCTTTGGGGGAGAGATGGGCTTCCTGAAAGACACGAGTACAGAGCGTGCAAACCTCAGACCAGGACCTACTCACTGTGTCTTCACCAGGGGCTAAATGCTAAGGCTTATTCAATAAGGCTAACAGGATTAATAAAACCTCTCATCATTTAGATTTGTGGTCTCAGTCATTAGAAACAGCTGTAGCTCTGACTGGGTGGCAGTGCCCCTGGAGGGCGACGGGACTTACAGCTCGCTGGGACCCGAAGCAGGAAGGCCCGGAGGAATCACTCCGTTGGATCCGTTTCGAACCGCCCTCTTCATCTTATCCAGGGTCTCTCCGCCCCGAGGGATGAGCCCCATGCTCTCCGTCGGAGACGCCCCCTTTTCTGTCCCCTCAGGACCTCCCAGGGAGACCCCACCCGCTGGGACGTTCCCAGGGCTGGTCACAGTTTTCCCCAAAACTGCCTGGGGCAGAGGGAAGGGTCTCACGGCTCCGCTGATCTTCTTATTTCTCATCCTGAACCTACGGCAGAGAGGACTTTCAGGAATGGCACAGGGGTGACAGGGGTTAACAGGGGGACCCCTGACTGTGGCAGGGGAGTGGGATAGGGGGATAGGTTTGTGTGAATGACCAGAAACTCCAAGTACAGAGGAGCAGAGGAAGTAATGAGTAAATATCAAACGTGATGACACAGTACGCAGAGCGCAGTGTGTGGGTTTGTGTGTGTATGCGTGTGTATGCGTGTTCATGTGCTCGTGGTGTGTGGGTTTGTGTGTATATGTGTGTATGCGTGTTCATGTGCTCGTGGTGTGTGGGTTTGTGTGTATATGCGTGTTCATGTGCTCGTGGTGTGTGGGTTTGTGTGTATATGCGTGTTCATGTGCTCGTGGTGTGTGGGTTTGTGTGTATATGTGTGTATGCGTGTTCATGTGCTCGTGGTGTGTGGGTTTGTGTGTATATTCGTGTTCATGTGCTCGTGGTGTGTGGGTTTGTGTGTATATGTGTGTATGCGTGTTCATGTGCTCGTGGTGTGTGGGTTTGTGTGTATATGTGTGTTCATGTGCTCGTGGTGTGTGGGTTTGTGTGTATATGTGTATATGTGTGTTCATGTGCTCGTGGTGTGTGGGTTTGTGTGTGGGCTGGCTCGCTCACTTCTCCAGCTCATCCTGGGAATGGGCGAAGGTGCAGTTGGCCCCACGGGGACAGCCTCCTTGCTGTCGCAGGTCTCTACACATGCTGGTCTTGTACTTGCTGTTGGGCTGTGGCTGAAGAGAAAACACCATCCATTAAACACACCTCAGTCTGTACACCTAACACAAGCCCCACACCACAGTCAGTCTGTATATCTAACACAAACCCCACACCTCAGCCAGTCTGTACACCTAACACAAACCCCACACCACAGCCAGTCTGTACACCTAACCCAAACCCAACACCTCAGCCAGTCTGTACACCTAACACAAACCCCACACCACAGCCAGTCTGTATATATAACACAGGCCCCACACCTCAGCCAGTCTGTATATATAACACAAGCCCCACACCACAGCCAGTCTGTACACCTAACCCTAACCCCACACCACAGTCAGTCTGTACACCTAACACAAACACCACACCACAGCCAGTCTGTACACCTAACCCTAACCCCACACCACAGCCAGTCTGTACACCTAACCCTAACCCCACACCACAGTCAGTCTGTACATATAACACAAGCCCAAAACCACAGCCAGTTCATCTGTCATGTGTATCTATTCTCAAGCTCTTGCTGGTGCCAGAGAATTAGGTTAAAAAATAACGTGATTGACTGACAGGTGGACAGTTTGACGGAGTGAATGAATGATGAAAAAAGTGATCGATTGATTGGTGGCTACCTGTGGAGCCTCGTGGCTCTTCTTGCTGAAGTTCTGGATGAAGTCCACCAGGCTGTGGACCACCAGCTTCACCGCCAGCATCACCTGCTCCAGCTGCTCCCAAGAGGGGGAGGCGGCATCTTCAAATCAAATATACAGACACAGGAAACTATGGTGAGTCTCCAAAATCCACACACAAACAAGACCACCCTACAGCATATTCACACATCAAAGAACCTCAATCCAGAGTAGAGAGTAGAGACATAGAGTCCTCACTGTGACAGCCGTACACTCAGACATGCTGTTACCTGGATTGTGATCAATATTGGCCAGCAGCTCCAGGTGAGGTCTTAGACTGTTCAAGTTGGCCGGGTCTCCTGTCCTCTGCAGCACGATTGTCAGCTCCTGGACACTCTTTGCAAAAGATTCTGGGGACTGGAGCTTGAGTGACCCAAAAAAAAGAAACAATTAACAAAATAACACACAGCTCATTAAAGGAATAGTTCACTTTCTGGGGTTCTGTGGCTTAATTTCAATTTTAATGTTTTCTGATTGGCCTATACAGTTATTGCATGCGATGAAGGATTACTGAGGTATTTTCAGAAGTTTCTGACAACACTGTCGGCTACAAAATGGCTGGTATACAGTCCATTTTTCCAGTGCATATGTGTATCTCAAATGTGTGGCCTGGTGTAATCTGAGGGGTGTGTAAATGACAGATTCTGTTGTGACAGACAGCACGGTGTGTGATTCGTGCATTAAAGATATATAAGATATAAGATATAAAGATATACTTTTTATTGAACCCCGTGGGGTAATTTGTCCTCTGCATTTGACCCATCCTAGTTACTTAGGAGCAGTGGGCAGCCACAGTGCAGCGCCCGGGGACCAACTCCAGTTCTGAGGCCCGTGCCTTGGTCAAGGACAACTGCAGGAACGCACCTAACACGCACGTCTTTTAGTGGCAGTTGGTGTATAATGAGAAATGTTTCATTGGCTGTTGTGTGACAGCAATACCTTGTCAATGATGGACTGCATGTGTGACTTGTGGACGAGGTCGCCGTACAGCAGCGAGGACCACTGCTCGGGCGAGATGCGCAGGCCCGCCTCCATGGCGATGTGGACGATCTGGGCGTCGTGCTCGCGCCGCAGCGCCTCGTACGTGCGGAACTCCTCCTTCAGCTGCATCAGCGACGAGTCCTCGTCTCGCTTCGTCACCTGGGAAGCCAGGTATGCGCCCGCGCTCTCATTAATCCCACTTTAGTGAGACAACCGTTTCCGCATTAGGGCCTAAAACGTGGCGATATTTATAGCGTGCTCAAGTAACAGAAAACAATAATGTGCCAGGAAACCTGTTGAGGCTTGCCAGGACTTTCAGTTTCACTTAAGTTTGAAAGTCTGGTAAAGTACAGCTATTTGTGTCTCTAGGTGTCCTCAGACTGGGACACTCCAATCAAATCAGGTGTGAGAACCACAGTCCCCCCAGTCAGAATCTGCCCTATGAGTCATCATCATCAGACCACCAGAGAGACACTGTGTTATCCACAGGCAGGTGAGACTGAGAAAGCCAGCAATACTGCACACATCTTACACTTACTTCCTGATCAGCTGGAGCAATGTGGCACACAAGACATCGAATTGTCTGAAACAACCTTGAACTTTTCAAACTTCAAACTTATAACACCGATGCACTCTGGGAAATACCTGGCATACCTGGTCAGCCAGCCCCACAAGCCATGCTTCCAATGGCCAAGGTAGTGAACTATTAACATGGGTTTTAGTCTTACATATGAACAAGTAGTTTTTCTTGAGGTAAATTACCCCATACCCTGTCATTATGACAGTTAACCTCACAAAGCCAGAAACTGTGTCTCTTTATGCAAAGGATCTGGAGATGGTACACACAGAACAGCTGTCCAACAACCAATTCTAAAGACAGAATTGTCATAATTTCCCAACAGAAACTGCTCAGGGAAATAGGGCTGATTAAACAGTATCTGAAAGACATGATACTGCTGACCAACCAAACTAACCAACATAATTTATTTAATTCCCAAACGTAGGTTCCCTCCTGCTTACTTGGCCCAGATTACATAAAAGCACACCTGTTAATGTTATGAATCACTGAGAGGTGACATCACAGGAATATGAACGATGTGGAATCCAGTTTGAGCAATAGTATCTGAATTAAGGACGTCACTGGGTCCACAAGGAGAGTAAAATAATCCTTATGGCCTCTACCCTGGAATCCTGAAACTCTTATCCAGTCCTGCCAACCCAAGCTAGGACTGGCAACTCCTCAGGAGTAATTACCATTCTATTTGGGTACGAAATGTGCCAGGGCAGACAGAACTAATGCTTTTGTGAATCAGCCCTGAGGTTCCTTTCCACACCAGCAGGCTTCTGCTGGGTTTAAAAATCAAATCACCTTACATTTCAACCAGTTGTAATCGCAGTCACCTGCATTTCGCTATTCAATTTCAACCACACAAATATATAAATGTCCATGTCGCTGTCCACTGACTCTCCCTAATTTGTTTGGGCTGCGTGATTCTGTTATGAGAGACTATGTGACCGTAGTAGCGAGCATAAATTATTTTTTTCAAGGACATTTTGGATTGGAAGCACAGGAAGAACAACATAAACACTATACAACAGTGCACAGCAAAATGTCCAGAGTTAATTAAACTCTAACAGAGTACATATGAGTCCAATAGGAACCATTATGTACTCTGCAAGAGTTGATTTCACACTGAACACTTTACTGCGTAGATGGCAGCGACCATCCTGTTGTTTGAGATCTTCACAGCCCTTGGTCAAGAAATACATTCATGTTCAGGAAACAACCCATGTGTCAGACATGGCAGAGAAGAGAGTGGCACTCAATACATTTTTAGAAGACACGTTAGTGCCTGAATATGAGCATGTACAGTACGATCAAACCCTTCAAATGTGCAATGGCTTTCAGAATGGTTCGGTTACTTTCCTTCACAGCTTCAAATTGTGAATGGTGATAAGTGCACCCCCAGCCTGTGGATAAAGTAACCACTGGAGAAACAGCTGAGTGATCAGCCTGATCGGACCCTTACCTTGAAGCAGGAGGCCCGGTACAGCAGCTGCACCACATGGCCAATGCTGGTCTTGGACGCCTGGGGGAACCGCGCCTCCAGCTTCTGCACCACAAAAAGGACCAGCACCTTTCTGGACAGTGCTGAGCCATCCTCCAGAGCCAGCAGCACCAGCTTAAGGGCATCTTCCTGCATGGCTGAGATGGACAAGACACACTGTACTGTAACCACGCCGACCACTGACACAGAACAGTGTAACTACACTACACTGGTGCAGATGCCATCACTGTCATTGCTGACATCACAACCCCTGTCTTCTCAGGCTTAGAGACTCAAGTAAAGTCAGGTTTGAAATCCACTGTCCCCTCAGTCAGAATCTGCCCTATGAGTAATCATCATCAGACACTAGACAGAGGTGGAGTCACGGACAGGAAGGAAGGGGCCCAGAGACACAGTCCGAGCTACAGTAAGAAAGGGCGTTCAGCCCCAGGGCAGCTGTCCGTTTCAGCCTGAACACTGCAGTGTGATGGCTCCCTCCTAAATGGCAGTGCACACAGCCATTAGAGCACACAGAGCTGCCAAAAGCACACACAGCTGCTCGCTGTCAGCACAATCAGTACAATGCAGCTAAGTACATCCACGCACATTTTAATACAATGGGTAGCAGCCATGATGCATCGAACCATAACTCCCTGGCCAAAGTCCAAGGCTGGGTATTTTAATGTGCAGAGGCAGAAAGAGTTGATTTCTCCCATGTTCTAAGGCACAAGCAGAATAAATCTCCCCCTGCTGTTTGGATAAGCCAAAGCCACAGCACAGCTCCCTGACAGACAGTCAGAGGAGTGGGCGTGAGGTAGGCAGCCTGTTCCCGGGCATTCAGACACGCACACATGCACACAAAAGCACACGCACACACGCCAACGAGCGCAACAAAATGTACTCTCTCTCTCTCTCTCTCTCACACGCGGCCGGGCTCGCGCGCCCACGCCGGTCTCGCGCGGGCGACCCGGCGTCCGCCGGCGGCGCTGCTCACCGGGGCCCAGGAACTGGCAGCCGCGGGCGCGCACGGCGGCCCACAGGTTGGCCGAGAGCTGCTGGGGGTTCTGGTGCTGCAGGATGAGCTCGGTGACCGTGCGCTCGCCCAGCGAGCGCCCCGCCCGCATGGCGCGCACCCGCCCCTCCTCCTCCACCAGCTGGCAGTTGACCAGCGTCACCAGCTTCCGCTGCATGGGCCTGCTGAGCACGCTCTGGCTGAGGGTCGTGACACCTGGGGAAAGAGCGGGAGAGCGCTCAGAGTCGTTCCACACGCTCACTTTCACAGCCGCATCAGTAACATGACTGCAGAGGGAGCCGGCATGACCATTTACATTCCATTGAATAATAATTAAGTCTTTTCCCATTTCCCTGTGGACACAAATCTGGAGGGATTTCTGGCATAACAAAATGATTATGAATGATTTCTTTCAGAAAGTAGCAAGTGTAAAGAAAGTATTAGGAGACATCCTCTTCTGTTTTACCCATAAAAAGGCACAGAGGATGCAATAAAACCTACGTCGAAATTGAATTTGTTGTGAGCATCTCCATACAAAATACGAAGAACAAATCCAGTACACAGTCCACTGCTCTAAGCTGCAATTATTATTTCAGGCTGGATTTTACTGAATGTTCAGAGTCTGGCCGACCTGATAATCATGCTTCTTATGCAAAGCGTGTTCTTCTCAAAAGGCACCAATAAACCAACCACTTCAGCATGACGGTTAGCTTTTAAAAGAACTGATAGAAGAACATAATTGGGCTCCAAGTTTACACTCAGTCCCACCTGTTGTATTACAGGTCTTAAAAGGTTGATTTTCCATTTCAATTACTATGAAATGGGTTCACAGTAAACTATAGAGCTTCCCAAGTCCTTATAGATATTGAAATCGTTTATTATTCATTTATTTTGTTTTTTATTTTTTGTTTCATTTTCATACTTAAGAAAATAACAAACACAAAGTGACAATAGCTATACTTATAAAGCATAACACATATTAAAAAATGTAAAACATATACCATGCTTTATATTTACATAACCAGCTACCAAGATGTCTATGTCAGCAAAAAAGGAAATAAATACAGCCAGCTAGCTCCACACAACAGGAAAAAAGTGCAAGCTAGGTGATGATCCGGTTGGCTAGGCAACACAGTTACCTGGATGGGCAAGATGAGCAGACATTCTATACAGTTTAACCCTAAAAAACCACACCACAGCTGCAAGGAGCTAGGTTCTACATACACAGTTAAACTGTTATTGGCATAACTTCTGATCATGCATATTTCAGTTCTCACATTATTTCTGTTTTGAATAAGTGTGTCCCCATGAAATAAGAGACCTTATTAAATTATGGGGGTGGAATCTATGTGTGAAAAGTATTGTTACAGAGAGTTCCCACGATGCAGCAGGGCTGTTTTTTTCTGCAGTGACGCAGATTCTGCTCCTCTGACTCAAACCACAACAAATCAAAAATACAGAAAAACAGGAAATGCACACACCCTGCAGCGTGAGCTTTTTGTCCCTGCAGTCTCATACAGTGTTAAATTTAAAATGTGGGCCACTGTGAAAACCAGAGAGGTGTGTTAAGGGGCACAGAGCTGCGTGTTATTTTGTGAAGGCGGGGTCGCACGTCACCCCCTCCAGCTACCTTTTCCTCCACTGATGGGCTTCAGGTAGAGCGCCAGCTCCTCCACGCACTGCCGGGACGCCTCATAGTGTTTACTTTCCACCAAACTGCTCAGGGTCACCGTCTGGTCTGTCACCTGATTCGCAAAAACAAAGAAGAGCAAAACAAAAAATTACCGACATCAAACCGATCATCCATGCACCTGTTCTCTTCACCAGCCGAAATGGAACTGCTATTGGATGTACGCTCATGACCCCTGAGCATGCCCCCCTGAGTGCCCCCCCCCCCCCGTGCGAGCCCCCGGGGCGTGCCCCCCCGCAGGGAGCTCTTGCGCGCCCCCCCAGCCCCGCGGCCGCGCTCACCTGAGCCCCCACCAGCTGCAGCAGGGCGCAGTTGACGGGCAGCAGGTCGATGTCGGTGCTGATGGCGGTCTGGTCGAAGGGGCAGGCCTTGCGGTGCAGCTTGTGGAGGCAGGTCTTGCACACGGTGTGGGAGCAGCCCAGGCTGATGGGCTTGTGGCCGCTCCCGTCAAATTCATTGTAGCAGATGGGGCAGGATAGGAACTCCGTCCACTGGGCTGCCTGCACCGGCATCCTGTCACCTGCTGCGGGCGCTGCTGCACTCAGGTGAATCGCATGCTGGCTCGCCGCAGCACCTCACGCACAGCTGAGAGCAGGGGGAAGGACAGAGAGCCACAGTTAGCACCTCACACACAGCTGAGAGCAGGGGGAAGGACAGAGAGCCACAGTTAGCACCTCACACACAGCTGAGAGCAGGGCGAAGGACAGAGAGCCACAGTTAGCACCTCACACACAGCTGAGAGCAGGGCGAAGGACAGAGAGCGACAGTTAGCACCTCACGCACAGCTGAGAGCAGGGGGAAGGACAGAGAGCCACAGTTAGCACCTCACGCACAGCTGAGAGCAGGGGGAAGGACAGAGAGCCACAGTTAGCACCTCACACACAGCTGAGAGCAGGGCGAAGGACAGAGAGTGACAGTTAGCACCTCACGCACAGCTGAGAGCAGGGGGAAGGACAGAGAGCCACAGTTAGCACCTCACACACAGCTGGGAGCAAGGCGAAGGACAGAGAGTGACAGTTAGCACCTGCACTGCAAGATTAATCCACTCAAATTTAAGTACACAGGAATCTGAACAGCATGCAAAGTGATAACCGGTAGTTGTCAATAAACTAATAAGTAACTTATTTTACAGTCATTGGCTTGGCGACTTAAACGTCTTTATGAAGTTAGAGATCCTGTAATTCCGTTTCCATAGAAACGGAGAGTAAAAGCACAATTTGTAGGGCTTGTAATTCTTATTCAATACAGAAGGTCCTTCTGGAAACCGAGAAATCCTGCGCTGCCATTCAAGCAACACAAAATTAAATAAATGTATTCTGGTCAAAAATGTGAGTCTGAACATCCATGACCTGGACAATCTGAGCACAACTTTAATGAAAGTGCACAGTATGGATACTTATAAGATGACATGGTTCTGTGAGATCACTGGGGCCATTACACAGGACCAGCAAAGCAGGTGCAGTTTTACTGGAGCCATTGTCCACTTTCACAGAGCAAAACAGTCCCTGAAAGCACCCCTATTGTATGCCTCTCAACATTGCACCTCCCCTCCTCTCTGCCCCTCTCCTGCCTGCTCCCAACACAGCATTTCCCCTCCCCTCTGCCCCTCTCCTGCCTGCTCCCAACTCGACCCCTATCCTGTTTGCACAGACATGACCCATGACCCCCTCTCACTGCCCGCTGCCTTGCTGTGTCACCCTGTCTGCACTTCCCTCACTCTCTCCTTACACAGCCCCTCCCACTCTAGCACTTTCTCTACCCCTTCAGCCAGTCACGCCCCCTCTCTCCTCTCCTCCATATCTGGCCACGCCCACTGTCCATCTGAATTTCCAAGTACAGAGTCCCCGCTGACACCGGTAAGGGAACTGGTCCCATCTCCCAGCCACCTGATTTACACCGTGCGTCACTCTGATTTACACTCTCTGCACCCTGTCACTGAGCGCCAGACTATAAATACAGAAAGGGAACCAAAGAAGACAGGGGGAGGGAGTGCGAGAAAGAGCGAGAGAGAGAGAGTGGGAGAGAGCATGCTGTCCTAGCGCCAGTGATGGTCACATGTTCTCAAACGTTTTATAGCAGAGATATTTATAACAATCATCACAAAGGTCAGACACTTCAATTCCCTGACAGAGTAATAACTATTTTGAGGACAACTGTACTAAACCCTGCCATTTACCATACACACAATAGCTGTAACAATAAGGGCAATTGCTCCAGATATCCAGAGAATACAGGAACGGCACAGCAGTTCCCATTAGCTTATCAGTTTCAAACAAAGCTGTACAGGTCACACCACTCACTCTTCTCTGCAGACCTTCACACAATTATACAGCATGATGTGAGCTTCAGATGTTGGAAATGCCGTAGGGCCATTCTAACAGAGCAGATGAATGAGGGCACACTGTGGACTAAAGGTAGTGTGCTACCACAAGTGATAGATGGACTCAAACACACTGAAACTTCCCATTCATGTTGTGCCAATGAGTCCCTTAAGAGCAAGGCTCTCAAACTCAAATCCTGGAGGCCTTCTGGTTTTTATGTGATCCTGCACTTAAGTGCTTAATTTAAGTTACTGATTGACAAAAAAAAGCCAACACACCCTTTATTCCAGGCCTAAACTGGCTGCTGATTGAAATGAAATCACGAAAACCAGCTTTTTGTAGATTGTAACCCTCCAGGACTTGAGTTCGAGACCCATGCATAACAAGTTTACACCAGCACTTCACCATCTTTGGTTAGTTCATCCATTAGAACGTCTGTCTTATCTTACAGACAAAAAAACTGAGGCCATGGCAAAAATGAAAAACAAAATATTCCTCCCTAAAATCATCAACATAACGTTTATAACTAAACTGTACGCTTCTGAATGACTTGATAATGATGCTTAATCTTACATTTTGAAAATTAATAAAAAATAAACTTGCCTTCTTTAAAATCAAACAGCTTCAGAAATATATTTCTTAAGTTTTTCCATGCAAGTGAAGTGTAACGTTCAAAACAGACAAATGTGAAATCTAACCGGCTATTTGCATTTTTTATTTCTAATATGCTTTTTTAGTCTATACGATCAATCAACACGTGGGCTAATATTTGATCAGAGTTCATGAAACGTTGAAAGCGTAGAGATTTTACTGCATTAACGATAAAATCATTTAGCCTACCGTCCAGGGTCTGAGGTTATTCTGCCACACCCGCGTGGACAGCTCCGTGCTGATCTTGCGAGTCATGTCTCCGCGAGACGTGTTGAATATATGGCCACGGGCTTCACGCAACAGTTGGGCTCACAAGTGCTTTCCACAATTAAATTAGCACATGTGACTGCGTTTGGTGGGAGTTTTTACTCTAAATATTACGGAGGCTGCACACAAGGTAAGCGGTTTTGAAAAAAAACCCCAAAATTATTTCGCCTCGCGGTGGAAGGCAAACTGCCACTTCCCGTTTTTCAGAGTCTGGTTGTCAATTGAGACAGCACGTGCACAACGTGTTAAAACGTCATACGATTATGAAAAAAGGATACCTCGATCAAGTAAGTATTTCTCAGATTAGCCTTTTATATTTGCCTATTTGACACCATTACAATGTAATATGCACTTTTCACATCAATAGATATAAATATAACATGATGGGGACCAGTTTCCGCGTTTTATAGCGACACACTGAAATCAAGCTGCATCAGCTGTAACTCACACTCGGCTTTACTCATATCGCATCTCCCGTTACACGAGAGAATCGGGGAACCACCTCAGGTTCGTAAACAACAGGAAGCATTTGTTCACTCTCATGTGACAATCGTAGGCGAGGCCCCTGAAACCGCCTCGCACATTACGTACAGGGCGAGAGGCACGGTTCACTTCACAAAATCACATGCGACTTAATCACGATCATTTGACAGTTTCCCCAAGAAAAGGTCAACACTTTTTTGCTGCATGGTTTATTAAAAAAATATTAACAGGTGGTCCTGGGTTCTGTTCGTAAAATCTCTACATTACTACATTTCCTTCAAGATCATTGTTGAATATCTGTATTTTATCATTTCAAAAGTAAATTAACATCTGAGAAATAACCATAAATAACAGGTGAGTTCCTTGATTTGTACCACCAAAAAACTTTAATTGCAAATGACATGTAGCTCACATTCTTCTTGGCGCAGGCTACATTCCCAACACTGCAGTACTTTATTACTATTACTTGCATGAATGGGAACACATATTGTGGAAGTCTGTGGGGGGTGGGGGTGGGGAGGGGGCTTGAGCATAGGATTGTGGGTTGATGGGCAGCCCCTCATGCACCCTGGCACATCCCCCTTTTTGAAACTTAACCACTGGAATGCAGGGTGCACGACCGCCATGGTTTTGTATTCATGCGACAGACCCTATGTTCAGGCAGTGGTATTCCTCCCCAGTACAGTGCCCTGTACTCATCTGATCAAATAGAATACCACATCTCTGGGGGATCAGGACAACTCTGGAAACGTTATGTTTACAGTAAAGAATATCTGTTTTTAATTCAGCTTTGCCTTTCATTGATCCTCTACACCCCTAATGTGAACAACCATAACTACAAGACCAAAAACTTCCATGTCACAAGACTTTTTATTCTAGAAATGCCCTGCTGGAAGACTTAATATCCAGGAAAACTATTTTAACTGCTATAACCTTGAGTGGAGCCAGGGACGAGTATTCAATTTATAATATAACATTTTTTGTTGTTTTTGGTTGTTGTGAACATAAGAACCAAGTTTGATATGATGAAGTGATACGTTGACAGTTGCCATGAAAATACTACCAGACTTAAAATCACCAAATTTATGATAAAATGTTCTACTACATAACACTGTAACACTAAACAAACCATGACATCCAATATCCTGCAATCTCTTTAATAACAAAATAAAATTTAATTTCAAGCAAACAATGTACATTCAAGTATTGTTTAATGTGGCTTAACTTTCAAACTGGACAGAACATCTTTGGAACAGAATTAAATTTATTTGAGTGGTCCATGTCTGTGTAATGTGAACAGTGCAGTGATGCAATGACCTGAAAGGTACTGTTTTGGGTTCTAATATTAGCAATACTAGGTCACATGGAAAACATGTCCTATCCCTTTTATAGAGCATTGGGCAACACCAGGACTGAGACTGGCCACATTTTCGTGGAAAGACACTCAGACATCGCTCGCTCTCAGCTCAAGTGTCACCCAACCTAAAGACAAAGTGTTCTACCACTGCCGGCAATAGAAAGCTCTTCACGGCTCACCCTGCCAAACATGACGTTTCCACTTGTAAGACAGCCAAGGCAACCGATGTGCACGCCATTTCCTTCCCCAGGGAAGCGAAATAAGAAACAAAATTGCGCCTTTCCCTATCTGAAGCATAAGAACAATAAGAACCCATCCGCACTGACTGCATCTCAATGCAACAGATAGCAGGACACCAGCATCAGATGTGGAGCGCAGACTTAATCCCTCCCACTCTGCCAGTGTGAAGCATACTGAGTGTGCCCACTCACCACAGCATGTCACTTTCCAGCACTCCGGCCCGCACAGTCATCTGAGCCAACCGCAGTCACACTTCAGTACAACTGTCAAATCATGGGCCCCCGTTGAGCCTGCCGCCCGCCGCAGCCAGGCTTTAGCTGCGGTCAAAGCTCTCTCAGGACAATGTAGATGGGGCCTTAACACCATGGTCACTTAGAGGCATGAGAAAACCTTGGCTTCCCATAGGACACCCTTCTGCTGGCAAGGTAGGAATTCTAGTGTGAACTAAGTCCACCAAACTTCCAGGGATGTGCTTTTCCAATAAATCAATGATGCATTTCCTCTTTTTATGACCTTGTGTTGGTGGCTAATCCAAAGAGAAGCAGCAAATCAATCTTATGAATTAGTAAATAACGTCATGCTAGCCAGAACTCACTCTAACCAATCAGATTGCAAGATTTTTCAGCTAAACCCAATCAGGAAAACTGTAAGAGTTCAGAGGAGAAGGAAATAAACTATCCTATTCAAATCTCCTATCCAAGTCAGCCCTTAATCTCTGCATCACATTTCCCCTGCTGCTAAATGGTATCAATGCATCCAGCTACATCAATCATGACTATTCATACAAATGGCCTGAAATGGCCTTCCCCTGTACTCTTAACACCCATATCCAGGAACTGGTAGCAGGAGAACAAATCATAAACCTGCAAGTAGTAGCCTAGTTACTGTGTGACACAAATAATGCAATTTGTGATGCAATGTCATCATATCATCAGTTGGGATAAAAGCATTCCAGATTGCAGTTAGTATTAGTAGCAGTTGGCGTGCTGAAAACAGGTGGGGTGTAAAACTTCCCTTTAAACTGATAATGGGTATCAACCTGTTTTCACTATATTTCCTTGATTAACAAGTGTGCTAATGATCTGAATAATCAATTGGCAGGTAACACACATGTTAGCGAGATTAAACAATAAATTCAATTTAGAAAACTTTGCTTTAATCACTATGTAAGCTTAACAAAAAAAGATACACCTCTCTGTTATCCAGCACATTAGCTTCCAGCACAACCTGCAATAAATGCAATCTAACAAAGCCTGCGATTCAAGATCATTTAAATTACAAAATCTGCACATTGCACATCTTTGCCATGAATATTCTCCTTCTGTGAGTGCAAAGAACGAATAGTGGCCTACATGTATCCACTATTTTATATAATGTTGATCAAATTTGCAGTTTTTTGATGCAAAAAGAATTGTATTGCTTGTTCAATAGCCTAACTGAGGAGAACTGGTTATGTCTGATGGTGTTGAGTATTTTGTGAATGAATCACTGTATTGATTAAGCACTGCATTGAAAATGACTGGAAACACATCAAGACCAATAATCCGTATAAGGGGAAGTTTTTCACCCTGCCAGTTATCAGCTCACCAAAAGCCAGTGGTCACTGTTCTACCAGCAGAAAACATTAAGGGAACTCTCCCTGTTATGAACTCCTTTGACCAGAAAGTCAACTTTTAATCTCTTGCATCACTGAACTCAGGCATAGAATATACAAGAGATCTCTCAGGACCTCAGACTGTTTGGAGTTTCAACACAGCACACACAATGTCTTATTTAACACTTTACATCGGTCTGCTGGGCACCAGAATACCAGTTTATGTTTGCTTCACACCCAGTCAGAGAAAAGAAAAATCAACTGAGAGGGAACCCATATTTGACAAGTGTGGCAGTATAGCACAATGGTCCAGGAACTTGGCTTGCAACTCCCAGGTTGTAGGTGAGGCACTTCCATAGCAACTTTGAGCAAGGTACTTAATCAGAATTTCTGCAGTAAATTACCAGTAGGATGGATTGTATGTACACATTAACATTAGCTGCTCTGGACAAGTGCAATGTCAAATGTCTGAAATCTAAATGTAAATGTACTGCTCTCGCAAAGGCCAGGAACATATGGGAGAGGGCATGTTCGCACATGAATTTTCCTTAAAAGTTTCCACAGAACTGAATTACAGCTTCAACCATTAGTAAGATGTTGGATTCATGCATCAGCTTGTAACACTCTCTGGTCTTCAGTTAAATAAGCAACTTTGTGAGTAGATCTTGGTAATGTGAATAATAATATTTTAACAACAATATATAATTTATCTACGTTAAAGAATTCAACATACAAAGCTCATCAACCCACAAAACACTTTCAGAGAGTAGCACAGTTCAATCTTTTCTTTTGGATAAATAAATACATATATCTACGCAATGTTATTGAGTCTTTTTAAGATCCTCATCTCATATCCTCTTTGGCTTTGCACTTACTATCAGGTGTTCTGTGTACATAATCGCACTGCACAGACGCAATGACAAAATATTTGGCACAACTACTTCCTCACTAAGTGGCAGGCAGAATCCGAAAGTGAAATTATTGCGCCCGAAAATAAGTAACTAGCATAAAATTAATTCTTAACTGAGCGTATCAACACCATTATACAACTTAGCTTCTCACTTCATCGTTAAATAAGCCTTTGCTACAGTAAATATGATTGCTCAGTTGCATTATGTTCCGCTCAAAATATGGATTTAATATAGTAGTGTAGCACCTAAACGATGCCACAGTAACTTACGACTGCAGCTTGCTTTGATGCTACCTGGAAACACGAACACGCGCCTAGCATATTAGAAACGATCTAAGATAAATTCGCCCGCGCTGTTTCCATAAAGGCAGTCTTTTGGGTGCAAACGCATCCCCGTTTTCAGGAAATTTCTCGTGCCCCATCGCGGTCACTTGGTGATGACGGCTGCAGGAGATGATTGCAACTCTGTGCACTCGCTGTTGCTTTGCAATGGAATTGGCTCAGAAACAAAATTTCTTTAAACATTCATTGCTCATATTGATAAGGCAAACATTAATTATTTTTTATTCCCCTGCTGATGTTACATAACCACTGTAAGTCCCGCCTAAAAATTTTGCAGCACCCATCATAAACGTTACTGTCGTACTTTGAAAACCTGCAATAAACTCGCAACTCTTAAGTCACTTACCCCAGGCACTACGGTAAGAGAGTAATATCCATCGTTTTTTGTTTTTTTTTCGACCAGGAGGTGAGAAAGGAAAATACTTTATCGGCTGCAACTTCACAGAAGCGACAAAACAATAAGTTTTTCTTTTGAAGGGTGGCTGTCACGTCATGTCATGACAACAAATGTAAAATGTCATTTGTGTCAATTTCAGTGCATTTTCCCTGGCTACGCGACATCTTCGCTCAGGTTCACTCCCTTGGTTTGACAACCGGGGAGCTCCCTGCCTAGTATCACTCCGCTGAGTCCGTGTACTTGACGCGCGCCGCGGGCAGAGGCGCACAAACAGCCACGGCGGCGTTGCGGGACCATGCCAACTCCCTAAAATAAATGCCAATTTCAGATTGTGCCATTAAAGCTCACTTGTCGTGGTCGTGCATATATGGCACTACTTTCGTGTGGTGGGCAAGGATAAAGATGTAAAGGGGCAAAGCCGGAACAAGCCGCTTTTCGAGGCGTAGGCTGCATCTGTTTTAAAGAGACAGGATACGATTCGAAGCTGTGAGAGCTATGCTAAGTACCACTTTGGATTTGGAAGCTAAGCTGTTTTCATACCTCTGCAATCGACATTTAAAAGTTTTTCGGTTCGTTTGGAAGGGGATTATGTTTTGATTAAACTATGTGAAAAAACAACCATCCGCTACTAACAGGCAAGCCATTTGCGACACATATATTATGAAGTTGTTGGGCTCTCTTTGGGAAAGAGTGAATGTAAATGACAAGTACGGAATTGCAAGGGTTAACAGTATCTAGGTTTTTTCTTAGGCTCAATATTCGTCGCAGATACTGTTGGATTGTCCAAAACACAGGCCTATATGCTTTACAATTTGAGGTAACATAGGTCGCCTGTATTTACCACACGTTGTCAGACCCCAGCTCTCAGCAACATGCAACAGCAGTGCCACTTTTTTCCTCCATCTTAAACCTAGAACTGTAATAGGAAGGCTAGTCACTGCAGTGCAATTATGTGATAATGCAATAAAGTCAACTTTGGGTGCTTGCATTTGCAATGTGTTGATCCCTTGCATTACATTGTGCTCTGCAGTTGTGCTGAATTTGGCACAAGTGAAGTCCAGAGGATGAAGCCTGCTTGCTGCTCTCCGCTCCCCTGGCATTTCCTCATTCATAATGGAGGAGCCTTCCACTGCACACTCACAAACACAAACACAAACACCTAGCATCGAGGCCCGTGTGTGACCTACTTTACATACAGCACTGGGTGCTCCATCCTCTCAGTAAGCATTCAGGAGGAACTGAGGACAGTGGATTCAAGAGTGCCTCTCAGGACAATAACGTATTGAATAATGGGTTAAAACTAACATGTCAGAAAATGTACAAGGGAAGTTTCAGGGTTTCATCCTGATTTCCTATACAGTTCATTCAACAATTTCTTCTCTGCAGCATTACAGGCAAGCCTGTAATATATAGAATTGCATATAAAAAGGTGTTAAGGTATAATTAACTATTTATTGCTTTATTGTGTGTGGGTAATTCATTCGCTGTGAGCTAATATAATTTATTTGGGTGGCTGTTCAACATTACACAGATTTCTCCTGCTGCATTTTGGACACACCTGATAAGCCAATATATGGTTCAGATAGGACTTTGATTTTCTCAGTTAGGGATATGACTAATGCATCCATTTTGTGTAGTTAATTGGTTTGCCTACCCTTGGTACTGAAACATACATTACATTAAATTAATGTAAGAGGACTGACAGATAATTATCAAATCAATTATTTGATGACTGTGACAGGGATGATTTAAAAGGGAATATTTTAGCACTATGTTTAAAATGACAAGAAATAATTACATACATGGAAATTCATCAAAATTGTGCAGAATTGTCAGTGACTTTCATCCACATGTTACTTTATGGACTTACTGCTTAATATGGATCGATAATGAAACATAATGTGTTGTGACTGTTGCCTGTGTTTTGTTATTGTGGCCAGGACAGTAACAAAATTGCCAAGGAAGGGAAGAGGTTCAACTGGCAATGCAAGGTATGATGCCAAAACTACAGATCAGCCCCCTGGGTATCTGAGAGCGAGCAGCAGACTGAGCTTTCTCTGAGCTGAAAGAGGGCGATGTTTCTGGAGCAGAGAGAGGGGCTGAGCGGAGGAAACCCTCTCAGACATGCCCGTGAATCCACTCATACTGTATTCATGCTCACTGATGCACAAAGAAGAAGTTAGGTCACACTCAGGGCATGCCACCCTCCCCCCTTCCCTTCCCCATACCTCTCTCTGTCTCTCACACACACAGACCCCAGGCCATCCACCCAACTTGCACGCAATGCTCACTGGGGACTCCTGCTGTGCATCTTTTAGGTCACATCCAGAAGACTCTCGGATCAGAACCATGTTATAAAGGCTAGACCACTGTGACTTGGTTCCAGTGTGAATTATCATGCCAAGAACATGTCTGGGTTAGGGTCCTCTTACAGAGCTTCCTCTGGAGTTGCTTCATTCCCTCTCCATGAGCAGGCATGTGGCAGTGATGCAAATGGCTCCATTTGGGTGAAGGTCGCACATCATTATGAGCTAACTGGGAAGTTGTGCATATTGAGGTTAGCTGCCAGAAGAAGCATACACAATTGAGACTGAGGTGCTGTGTAATACTGCAGGTCAATATTCTTCATCTATTGTATTTCTGTTTCTAATTCTATTTACAATTCTAAGGCCAGAAGCTCACTTCCTCACAAGTGTGTAAAATAAATTCTAAAGCTGTGGCGGCAACCCAATTTTAAAAAAAAACATTTTTTAAAGATCACTATTTTTGTCTTCACAGCCTTCTTTACAAGTAGGCAAAACATCAGGGAAGGAAATGTCCTCTTCTTTTTAAACTTGTCACCATCAGGTTTCCAGGCTTTATCCAGTGGAAAAACTCTGCCAGTGTGGTACAGAACACTTACCCGGACAACCAATGCAACTTGAAAGAAAATTGCTAAGTGAAAGATTCCTTAACATAGCAAATGGGCGCAGTCTGGGATATACACCAGCAAGCTGGCATCAACACAGAAACCGTTTCCCCTGCACACTTAGCAACAGGACCCAGCTACCACAAGAATGGAAGGGGGGGGGGGGGGTAACAGTGCTGGAGCAGTACTGTCTGACCTAAACTAGACAAAGCTACTGTGTTTAGGAAAATACTGCAACTCAACATCCTAACACAGAACAACAGTTACTGCAATCTGTCTTCTCAGAACAGCAAAAGTGTAAGCTTTCAACGCCATTTGTAGTACCCAGAGAGAATTTGTAAAAAAAAATTTGACAGTTTGTTGTTCCTAGTTATTCTTACACACACGGAACTAGGAGGTGGTTACATGCCCCCAACACACTGCAAGTGGGATACATGCTAAACATTTACACAGTTCTGCAAACTTTGGGGAAACAATTGTCTCGAGTACTGGTCAATTTCCTCTTGTGTTTACATAAACATTTACATCAATGTTGGTTGATATGAATGGTGAAAAATCCATGATGAACCCATAAGGTAACATTCATGGGTTCAATTACTTGAATTTAATCATCAATTTAATCTTTAAACTAAGAGAGCTTGGTCAACCATATCAAAAGCTTTCAAGAGATCAATGAATAAAGTGGTACAATGTTGTTTGTGGTCTAAGGCTGGATGATGAGATTCACTACCAATGTGGCTGTGGCAATATTTCTATGACAAGATCTGAAGCCTGATTGTATTTCATTTAAAGTAATATTATCATGTATAAACCCTTTTTTCTGAGCACAGGCCTGAGATTTGTTTACAAATCAAAATTTTTATATAAATTGCTACTATTTCTAGTATCGAGTCAGTTGAGACATAAACCTAGCACATTCATAGAGATCATACACCACCATGTGGTCATATGGAAATACTGCAGTCTATTACAATACTAGAGCATACAGCATGGAAAACAATGGAAACATGTTATGAGGATGGAACTGAAACCTGAAGAAAAGGAACTTCAACTTCAAGCTAAATTAATGTCATGTCACAAGAGACATATTACAGTGGACAGCCTGGGTCAGATTAGTTGCTCAAGGTAGCATGTTATGATTCCATTCAAATGTAAGATGGTTCTCAACTACACTGCCAGGAACACCCGGATCAGTCTAAATAAATATTAGCCTTGCCTGTTCAAATCCATTTTGACAAACAACATGCAACACTAACTTATCACATCAAATAAATGTAACATATTGCATTACACTTCTGTCATGTGACAAGGTAACCAACCAACCAATACATCACTTTTATTTGAATCATTGACTGAAAATGAATTGCAGGTTTGGAACTGAGACAAATCATTTAAACTAGTGTGGTAGGACAGAACTGAATTAAAAATAATTTATAGTAAATACAGTACATTCAACTGTACTGTTGGGACCTGTTTCAGTTTCTGTTTCTTCTCAGCTTTCCTCAGCAGGTCATTGCGTGGTTGTAAGATGAGTATCTGATCTTCTCAATGCATCTTCTTCATCCCTGAACCTTCCTATACAAAAACCTAAATACTCATACTGTAGCAACCCTTGTAGCAAATCAGGGGATGATTAAATGGCAGGTTAAGAGAGTCAGGTTGGGGATTTAGCCAGGACACCAGGGAACCCCCTACTCTTTTCAACAAGTGTCAGGGGACCTTTAAAGGACCACAGTGAGTCAACACCTTTGTTTAATACATTCTGAAGTGCTCATACAGCAGAATATTACGGTGTACTTTAAAACTGTGGCTTTCAGTAAAAAATTTAGTTTATACAGTATGTGTTACAGTTAGAAGTGAAAGTGCAGGACAGATACTGAAAACATATTGGTAGCACATGTGCATCAAACTCTGGCCGCTAGACTCCATTCAAAACTCCAGCATTCCGTCCAACATACGTGCAGCATTTTTTTTTTTTATTAAAACACGTGGTCTGTCATTAAATGAAAAAATAAATTGGTCACTTCTATGTTGGTTAAGAAGGGAGTGTTCTACAACAAAAACCTTAAACAACTTAAAAAGAGCATTTTGTAATTACATTTGTCAGAAAGGTAGTTTCGACATTCAAGAAACATTTTACATTAAAAAGCTGGAGGAGCCCGGTACGGTACCTCCCTGTTTACCAAGCAGGAGAACAGATTAGAGTTCACAAGCTTATCAGTCCCACATACAGTACACTTTACCTTTAATACACAGGCTGAAATCTACAACGGCAGCTACACACTGTAACCTGCAGTAAACATTAATAACGGCTTCGCACAGCAAACACAAGAAAACCCTTACAATCGCTCCAGTTAAAAAATACTTTTCACCTTTACACTTGTGTGGAATGGTTGTCATAAATGTACGTATTTATTTTTTAGTTCTCTGTTCATGAAATACCAAAGCAACCTTTCCATCACCAATCAATGGAAGAGGTGGAGGCAGGATACAAAAATACTGAGGGAACATTTTTTATTAAAAATCAGTTGTGTTGAAGACAATTTCTTCAGTTTCCTACATTCTACATAATGAATGCTCAGCCAATATTTGATAGTTTCAAGGGTTTTATACAAGCTTTTAATTCTGGAATGTTAAATTTTTTGATATGAAGTCAAATTCTACTGCAAGCAGTTAAATGAACTATGGTATTACAATGGCATTTCAAATAAACTAAACTAGGCAACTTTTTTGGCCTATTTGTTATTATGGTTGTGCTGCTGATTTTTAGAATATGACAAGGTTATTGCTGTACAAGCAACAAACAGCCCTCTCCCACCTTCCAATTAAATCTGCAGTTTGTCATATTATCATATTAGAGATGTTGTGAGAAGTCAATTAATATAAGATCTGCATCTATCCATCTATCCATACACCCATCCATCCATTATCTAAACCACTTATTCCTGGTGTCAAGGTTGTGGGGGGGGGGGGGGGGGGGGGGGGCTGAGCCATTCCCAGCATACCCTGGGCGAGAGGCAGGAATACAACCCTGGACAGGTAACCAATCAATCACAGGGCACACACACCATTTACTCACACACTCATACCTATGGGCAATTTAGAGTCTCCAAGTAGTCTGAGCTGCATGTCTTTGGGCAGTGGGAGGAACTCAGAGTACCTGGTAAAATCCCACATTGACACAGGGAGAACATGCCAACTCCAAACAGAAAGACCTCAGCTGGGACCCATTAAAATCATTATTATTATTATTATTATTGAAACGTGAGGTGTGAGATAGGCAGCAATCTGTAAAAGGTAAAAGAGAAACTATATATATATTAGTCCTTTGATCAGCATCAAATGTGTTTCTGCCCTAAGTTTTTCTCCCACGTGCATTGAATTGGCCGTAGCCACAACAGGACACTGGTAAAGAAACCGTACAATGCAGCTCCTGCAGCTGTACCGATATATTCATTAAAATACATGAAGGGTATTAAACACACAACAGCACATGTCTCCATGTCACAGCACATAAGTATTAGAACAGTAGCCATTGCAATAATCTTCACATAGCACATTACAACGACTTTAGCCCCTTTTCCACTGCAAAGCCGAACGGTTTTGAGCACGGAGAGGAACGGTTCCAATGGTGTTTCCACCTGCCCAGCACAATATTTTCGGCACGGTTAGACAACCGTGCTAAGTGCAGCAGAACCGTTCGGGTGGGCAGGCTTAATGACATATTCACTGATTGGTTTCACATTACGTCAGTTTTGTGACTCCGCATACGGCCTCTTCATGTCCTCTTCCGTAACCTAGGTCGGTGGAGAAGCTAATATAAATAAAAACGCAAATTCCGTCATAGTAACAAGATAAACCCGACAATAGACATAAGATATACAGCAGTGAAAACGCTGCTCGCTGAATAACAAAATAAACGGGACAAAGTTTTAAAAAATGATACGATGTCATTCTACAGTCAATATCTGGGACTAAATATTGAATAAATACACAACCTTACCATTGGTTTTACATGTGGAGATGTCCCTTTTGAGACCGAGTGGTCATATATTGTCTTGGACAATCCGTTTATGAAATATATTTCGCGCATTTGTGATGCCTGGGTAGCCTACATTCAAAATAGCTGTGCATAATACCACACGTATTGTTTACAGCGTTGTCGCCGTTTTGAGTACAGTCTGGCTTGATTGACAATTCATTTATTCAGTAGGTGAGAGTATAAGCTTTCTAACGATGTAGCCTATAACATGTCTAATTTTGCTTTTGGAATAGCGTTTTATCAGTCAGCGTAACCAAAAATTTTCTTATCATCGCATTCACTTACGCATTAAGACGCTGCACCTAACGAAACGTTAACGATTTTTCGTAATTTCTTGGAAAATACTATTATTATTGAGGACTTCTGGGCATAGCTAAGCCGTATATTTGCTGATAGACCTATCTGACATCGTTTTCTGGAGCAAAATAGAAGCGGATTGAACTTGTTGATTTACTGTCTCTGTCTGAACACAGATAACATTTCATCATTGCTATGTAAGTATTACTGCTCAAAATATTTCGGTTATACATGTTATTTTTGGATTGAGTGTCTTTAAATAGGTTAGTGGTATTATATATTGTGGATATTTCACACTGTAATGTAAGCTTTGTTAGTAGTTTTTGAATGCATGCAACAGTGATGGTCAGTGGAGGATACGCTAAAAAGAAAAACCAAAAACAGACCAAAATACACAGAATCCTAGTCCGTTTCGTCAGCCAACGAAACATAACATAACAAAAACAAAACAGTATGGGGAGAGACGACAACTGGCGCATATTACATTCACAACGGGATGCCGTCGCTGATCCACCGCGTCACTTGCTGCCCTCACTACATATTTCCTAGTCCTGGTTTTAGCAGCCCGACGGTGGAAACAGAAACCGTAACCGTTCCCACGAGTACTGAGCAGCACGGAACGGCACAGAGTGGCCCTGGTAACGGTTCGGCCCTACGGTGGAAAAGCGGCTGATCAGAGGGACCAATCAGTCAATGGCTTAGTTACTACTGTTACTGTAACTACAGAGTAGTACTCAAGGACGCACACAACAGAGACAATGACCCGCACTCCCCCCCCCAGGTCCTAACAGGGCCTGGGGCTCAGGGCCCCCTCCTTGTGGCTGCTCACACCTCCTCAAACATGTTCTCCAGACTGCTCTTGCCATGGATGTCCCTTAAGTGGCGCCGTAGGCCAGGCTTGTGAGCGAAGTGCATGGCGCAGTAGTTGCACTTGTGCGGCTTGTTGCCTGTGTGCAGGTTGAGGTGGTCCTGCAGCGTGGCTTTCTGGGAGAAAGTTTTGTGGCAGAGCGGGCACTGGAAGGGCTTGATGCCGGTGTGCACGCGGATGTGCCGAGTCAGGTTGCTCTTCTGAGAGAAGCTCTTCCCACACAGAAGACACAGATAGAGTTTATGCTCCTTCAGGTGCCCCACGTAGTTTTCCAGCTGCTGGAACACACGGTCGCACTTCCTGCAAAAGTAGATCCTCTGGAGCGGGGAGTCGTGCTCCGCGAGGGCGTCCCTCTGCATCCTGCTGCTCTCCCCGAGTCCAGGTGACTCACCCCCCTGTAGCTGGAGGTGCTGAGCGGCCAGCATGTACACATCCCCCCCCCCAAACTCCTGGTCTTGGGAGCTATCTGCCACACCTGCCCTGGAGTGGGAGGGGCTTCCTGTTGGCGAGTCTGAGCTACTGTCTTGCTGCTTGATCCTCAGTGTGCCCATGTTGGCAGCTTCTGTATGAATGATCTGAACACTGTCCTCGGAGTCTAGGTCATATTCCGCTCCCTCTGGGCCATGCTCCCCAAGGGACTCAGCATTTAGGTCCTCTTTTTCTTTCAGTGGATAAGGGTCAGGACTATTTTCCAGCTTTAGTCGTGCCAGAGTGGGATCCAAGTACTGGGAGACAGCTCGTTCACACTTTTCTACCACATGGCTCATCTGCAATGCACTGGCCGCCATCAGGTAGGTGACCAGTTCTCTCAAGGGAAACTCCAAGACGCCAGTGTAGCAGCAGAGCAACAAGCGTCTGCCCACGTCTGCACTGGGCAGCACCGACACCTGTAGCTCCCGGGTGTCGTGCAGCAAGAACTGGTCTCGCAGGAAAGCAGAAGAAGCTGCCAGAACCACTCTGTGTCCCGGGAAACGGAACCCGCCAAGGATGAGAGTGACGTCACAGAACCGCCGGTCCTCCCGCAGAATGTTCATCTTCTCCAAAACTGTGTCACCATGGCCTGCGAACCGGAACTGAAGAACGTCTGAGCTCGGCGTCATTTTAAATTCTGCTGTAAGAAAGAATATTTATCTGACGTGTGTGTAAATGAATAACAATAAAAACACTGCCACATTAAAGTGGTGGTACTGTTACTACATCCAAACCCTACCCTACCAAGAATGGCAAGCAAAATGCAGCTAAGCACGAGCAATCTTCGTAACGGAGCAGCATTTACAATTTTAAAAGCTTGTTTGAAGTTACACTTATCCTGCTCTATTCAAAAACCTACCGTAAACTTAATCATGAGCTCTTAAAATGACACGCTAAAGTTGACATTTTACTGTTGCCAAAGCTCATCCTACTTGTGAACTATTACCCCAAGCTACATCAAATTTGATTCACAACACATTAGAAGACGCGACTTTTTGTAAACTCTACAGCAAAAATAAGAAAAATAAATTATCTCGATCATCAAAGCCAACTAAGATAGCTAACCACTAAATCAACCTCATAAACTGGGAGCAAACAAACCAAATGATTGACAGGTCAGACACAATTGACTAGTTTCTGGATTACTGAAACGGACACATTGTCGTGCCTTCAGACGTATTAATTAAACCGTTATTAAACAATACATTGCCCCCGTCAGCGTATATTTCCTATTTCAGCTATAAAGAGAAAGTTTGGAATGTACTATCATACATTATATACCCAAATGAACTATTAGCCGGAGGATTTTCGGTGTCGACCCACTAGCTAAAACATTATTCTCACTTGGTAAGGCAGTCTGGTTGTTCTTCGCTTTAAAATATGTAGCCTAACAGTTGCGAATGAATCGTTAGGCCTATAAGACCCCTGCAAATGTAAGAAGACTAAAAATTGTGATGTATCAGACTGCGTTAGCTTCTATTCAACCCCCAAGAGAAACTCTTCCTTCATAAAGAATAATGAGAAGACCTCTGGATCTACTTCCTACTTCCTGTGCATCTCTCTCACACTCCACGTCTGGAAGCCTGGGCGAAATTTGGAACGGAATACTGCCTCCCGTGAGAGGATTTAAGCACAATTTATCATCAAATGTTGAATCAGACGGCTACATTGTCTGCGTGTTTTGAGGCGCGGTAAATTTCAGTCATCTGACTTGTCAAGTTGTACGAATAAAACACGTTCCATTCATTTATGTACGCTACACGCATTCACAAGCAGACACAATAATCCAGGGTAGGACAGAAATTTAATGCTACGCCATACATTTATTGAGCGTGAGATCATTGTTCACATTTGGAGCACATAGGCATTCTGTATCCTAATGGCTTGCACTTATTGCTAAAATCGGGAGAAATGAGAGGTTGGCTATCTCAGAAATGAGCAGCGATTGTGGTGCAATTAATATGATCTAAAACAGGCAATTTGCATAGCTAGCCTATTTCATGTAGCCTACCTACATTTCATGTTTTTTGTTTCCGATAAAGGCGAATTGGCTCCGCGGTGCCCGCTAGAATTGGAATGTCTAGCAAATAGGCCTGTCCATGTATTGCTAGTTGGTTAGTGGTTATGGTGGTGTTTTTTTTTCGTCAGGAAGCGTATGGTACCTCATCGCTACGGAGCTATTCATTTATGTATGCTTATTATTGGCAGCAGGAATAGCCTACAGTTTTAGCATTGCTAGAATTTGGAACGGTACTTCATACAATGTCCGTGGCCGTAATAGTCAACAGGTAGCCTACTCTTCACTGCGGACTGCACATCCATATATAAGATTTTTTGGAAATAACCATGCGTAACCTAGCGACATATTACAAATCCAAAAAAGCACTCAATTGTGTTTAAAAGCCTTTATTCCAGAAAATTAGAACAATTTAGCTTTCATGGGTGTGTGGTCACAAACAGGAAGCACATCATCCTTGCATAGCATATTAGGCATACCAAACACTGATTAGGCTATATTGCGCGATTGCTCATAGTGGAAGAAAAGTGAAAAGAAAATAACATGAAAAATGGGTACTCAAAGAGGAGAAAATATTAAACGTCGGACAAAAACAATAAAATCTTGATAAACTAGTAAACCGTGTGACACCCACAGAAACTCTGTACTGCATGCCCAAAATACCATTTTTCAGATTACGGAATGATAGGATGTACAGTTCGTAATCAATGTTTGGAGATGTTAATCATTACAGATAGAATGCTCATATGTGCACTGTGCAGCACTGTTTTTTGTTTTCCTTCCTCTGCTTTTATTTTATGGTTTTGTTTTACTTTGTGATTTCCACTTATTTCCCTTTTCGCGCCCCGGTTGGCCGTTACACTTGTTTTATTTCTACTGTTTCTTTTTAATTCCGTATTTATTTCTTTGAATTATTTAAATAAATTTAGATTAAAGATCCAATAAATCAAACATTATTAAACATTAGTACTTTCGCAGTTTATCATGGGAATAATGAAATTCGTTAGAAGAATAATCAGATAATTTAACTGTGTGACAAATGTTATAATGTTGAAACTGGACCAGAATTTGACTCAATGCAACTTTAAGTGTCTCCTTCTGTGCCACTGAAAGTATGGCAGGCATTATATGAATGTAAGCCAGGATTCTAAAATATTTCAGTCAGAACATACTGTACCACTAGGAGGCAGCCAGAGAGACTGCAGTCTGAATCAAGATGAGCATAGTATACCTCTTATGAACATATAAGGTAAGAATAAACAGAATATGAAATATAGGAAATTACAAATTGTGAAAATTACTGTCATTACTTTAAATGGTTATCTAAGTTGTAATGATTCTTATGTTTTCGATATCTAAGCTAAAATATTTTGCTTTGATATATTTTAATAATAATATTATATTTAAATATGGCCTGAAGTGATGAATATGTTATGTTAGTCAGCTCTGTTTCCACAAAGCTAATATGGTAGCTTGGATGGGCAGATAAAATATTTGTCCTTTGTTATCTTTTTATATGATATTAAAAATATGAATATAAAACACCATCCATTCAAAGATAAAAATAATAATCAACTCTTGAATTGAACATTAAAAAATGTTTAAGGGGATTGATTCCTATAATTAGTAGTAATGAGCCAATTAATGTTGATTCTGCTTTACTTTTTTTCAGTTGTGGGCCAAAACCTTTATAATATGGCTATGTTTGTACAACTTCATTTAGACTAACATTATGTCCCAACCTTTGAAATAATCTGTTCTTTGTGAAGTGTTTTACTGGGATATATAAAAAGTTAGGTCTAGTATTGGTGTGTAAAATTCCACAGACATTCCTGTAGTCTGGTTCTCATTTTTAAAGGGCTCAAATGTCTGCATTCTCTTGACCTTTAGTGGTTCTTAGTAAGCATGGGTAATGTGTTTCATTGTCCTGTTTGTAAATGCTTGTTTTGCACCTGGTTTCAGTTTGCATGATTATGAGTCCTTAGTGAAACTGGTGCAGTGGGACAGAAGCATAAAAATAATTGCCTGGTTTTTACCTATCTGTCAAATTGGTGGCCAGAATCAGGCCAGACTCTCAGTGAGCCCAAAAAACAAGGTGTTTTCTTTGGGTCAGAATTGGTTTTTTAAAGTAAAAACAAAATTCTCCAGGACCAGGATTCTAGACTGTCTGCACTAGCCCAAAGCCCTCTGTCCTAAAAAGGTAGAAGCCCACTGTGGAACTCCATCCCCTCACACCCACCTTCCCACTGACTCCCTTCCCCAGAGCGTGCGAAGCGCATTCCTCTGGGCTCCTGCCACCCTGCCACTCAACAGGCAAGTGAAAAATTGTCTACATTTGAACACCTTTCTTGTAAAATATTATCCTTTCCTCAATCTGTGACCATGCCAGTCTGCCGATCCCAACTGCGAGTGTGCTTGCACATGGAGTGATCATATGCACACTGATATTTTTCCTGTGAAATTCACCCTAGGCACATCATGTACAGTAGGACTTGAGAGTATTCCAACAAAAATAATTGTTACCAGTTTGTTATCATTATGTGGAAGAGGTGTGTGTTTATGCGGTTTCATCTTATAATCTCTTTTATTATAACGCCTCCGTTCTGTCTTTTTATGAGATGTCAGATTAAACCTTCCTACACAAAGGATTGGTAGGGAGGACACTGCAGTAATGGGAATGTTATAGTCTACTTTATATGACTGGTTCCAGACTGGAAATAAAATCTGTTAATAAAATATGTCAAAAAAGAGTAAAATTTGACCTGTCGCGCAATGAATTGCAATATGCATTTCCATTGCATACTATTACTTGGCTCTGATTTTGGGATCGTTTATTGAAATGTTTACCTCTTAACATTTTACTTTTGTATTTTTCCTGATGACAACCATACACTGTTGGCTGAAATGTAATTGCTTTGTTAAGACATCATTGAGAGCACTGAGATAGCGTACATGTATGTTCTTTAATTCAAGCAAGGGTTTCAGCCATTGGATAGGAAGCAGAACATTACGGTCCAACAGTGTTTCACATTCCGTGTTACGAGGGCAAGATGGAACCCTGTTTCCCATTGCAGAGCCTCCCCTGTGGAAGATCACCTGTGGTCTATATTGCAACTAATGGAGCTGTAGATGATGGTCTGCATAGACAGAACCGAATAACATGTTTACACACACACGCACACACATACTGTACTTTGACCGTGGTATGATTGTTGGTGCCAGACGTGGTGATTTCAGCATCTCAGGAACAGCTGATCTAGGATTTTTGTGCACTATAGTCTCTAGGGTTTACAAAGAATGGTGCGATAGACAACCAAACATCCAGTGAGTGGCAGTTCTGTGGGAAAAACACCTTCTTAATGGTCTTTCTGAATTTAAAGACTTCATCGTGCAATTTGCATGAATGGTTTCCTGGTTGAGCACCACTGTAAATGGGGTAGGATAATGTCAAGAGAGATGGAGGGTCTGCCATAAAGATTGTAGATTTTGGTCTTTTCATAGGATATGTTGATAAGAAAAATATAAAATTATGCTGGCCTTATCCTTTAAGGACAATGCAACCAAATGTTTGGCTTTATTGCTTTTAAAATGGGGGACTCAGCACAAAGCAGTGGTTTCGGTAAAATGGTAGAAGTATAAACTATAAAATAACTATTTTCTCTCTACAGTTCCCATACTTTTAGAAGGCACTGAAGAAGACAAAATGGGAAAAAAACGTTTGAAATTATGATGAGTAACAGATGATGAACACCATACAGGTGCTGTACCTGATTTGCCTCAGCATGCCCAGTTATAAATTAAAAAAGCAACACACAATGTGGGTAAAGATACGAAAAAGGACTTCAAAGTAACCATGGGGCTTTACACATGTTTTCAGCTGAATTAATTTGTTTCAATGGAAATGGGATGAGTAGATTAATTATTGCTTAATCTCAGCATATAAACAGGTTTAGACTACTATATTCTGAGGAAATTCACAGGTAGGAACCATTCCAGACACAATGCATGTGTAATCCCCCAAACCCCAACTCATAGAATAAACGGATGTAAGTACGTAAGATTCATGCTGGCAGGGGTGAGACAAGATGAGACTCAGTGACGTTAAGTCTCGACTTACAGGTGGTTGTCTTCATAATCATCAAGAGTAATTACAGTCTTTACTTCCCATGCCATTGGTTATCTCAAACAGAAAATATTTCAGTTGTGTTACATCAACCTGACATGTGGGTGTGCCTTGAATCTCAGGGGTAATATATATTAACTCTATCTCTCCCAACCAGCTTGCTTGAATGACAACTAGGTAGCCATTTTGCATGCCAGTTACTTAGTTAAGGTCCTGGATGGGGGAAGGGACTGCTGTAATTATAGACCCAGAATTCTTAAGCAAGAACTGATTTATGTAACTGGGTAATACAATAGAAAGAGTCACCAGATAAAATACCCTCAATTTATGGAACTGCTACAGTAAATTGCATCAATGAAAAAACTATTATACAGGGAGAAGCAAATATCTGGAAAAACAGGTCTGAAAAAATGATTGAGTTGCAGATAACTCACTGATGAAATTCACATTAATCACTGGGGCCATCGTGACAACGTAATAGTTCTTGCAATAAATAATTGTTTTGTTTTTCTTGGGTGTGCCCCTGTCCGCCAGCTTCTCGTGGCATTTTTGTTTGCTCATTGCAACAATGTACACATTTGAAGTGCGTAATGTGAAAGAAAAGAAAAGGCTGTCTCTTGCTGACAGATTAAATAAGTTTGTACTTTGTATAATTACACCATGTTGAAAACATGGGATTGAAACTATTAGTTGTAATAGTATTTGTTGTGGCTAAAGGAAAATACCCAATCACTGTCATATACCCAGTCACCTTCACTCTCACAAGAAAATATGTTTGCTTTCTCCACAAAGTCCTTTAATTACAAAGCAAGTATGGGTTTGGAGTCACAGTATTGCGTTCTTGTGTTTTGGTTTGTTAGCTAGTCAGTGGGCATTGGTCAGATTTTATCCCTATGCCAAGGAAAGCAAATTGTCAGTGGCTTAAGGCTATCTCTGACGGGTTGAGGAGTGTTGAGCAAGAAGCCAAGGTCTGGTCACTCTCTACATCAATGACAAATAAACAAATACTCCAACTTGCTGTCTCTTTTATATTGCTATAAATCCAGTATTGCAGTACAGTGATGTCTGTTCAATTAAAGCTAAAAACAACATAACTGCGGTTGTTTTTTGTGGAATATATTTTTATAAAATCACAATGCCTGTTTTGTTTATGGTTTTTTTTTGTTTGTTTGTTTGTTTTTTTGTTTTTTATTGTGATATGTAAAATGTGTATTTTTCACCAAGCAGTATTGTTCAAAGTTATTTGCAATTAAATATTTGTCATAAAAGAATATACTAATGGTTTAAATAATATGTGTATATAACTATTGCAATTTTGTGACAGAAATGCAGACAGCAACATGTAAAAACGCTGATTTAGCAGTTTTAACAGCACTGTCTTTTGCAATTAAATGTACACTCATGAGAAAGTCATTTTGCGTGATTTTCCACTCATTGCAGAACAGGTCATGTTCAACTGTAATTGGCAGGATTACAGGGGGATAACAGCCATTCAGCAGAGTATTCATTCTGAATTAAAAATGGTTAAGATACCCATCAGTCTGCAATCAACAATCGTTATTTTTACATATACTGTTCACACATTAAGTCTGCCCAAAAACTTAGATAAAAATATAACATCTGAAGTGCAAGCTTTCCAGCATAGCAGTGAACAGGGATAGAAACAGTGCTATGCTGATGAAATGTTCATGGAAGCAAGCCTAGACATTTGTATGCATCCATGTAATGACAGTGGTAAGCTTTTGGTGCAGGTAATGCCCTAATTACCAGGCAGGTTCATTTCTGAGTGAACCAAGATGCGCTAAATTTAGTAATTGGACCAATAACAGAGAGAGAGAATGTGAGAAGACAAGATGGTCACAGCTGACTTCAGTGGTTAAACACGTTAATTACATTCTGCACGCACAAACAGTACTGCCTACACATACAGTACCACTGAAGATACAGAGCCCTGCCCTCCAGGTGCCTACATCATTCCTTAGGACATTGTGGGAAAAATTAGTTCAGACATTTTGCATCACCACAAAACTGTATGCATGTAAAACCCAGAAGACTACGGCTTTATATTAGTTAGCAATATAGCAGAGGATGACTTTAGCATTGCTTTTATTTTGTAATTTTATAATTGCCCTAAACCTAATCGGGGAAGTATTTTGAAATGTATAACTTTACTGTATTCTCTGTAGCCTGAACTTTAAAGTCAACTTAAAACTAGGGGAAATTTGAACATATTAAAGTTTTTTTGGGTCAGAACACCACAAGCAGTATATGTTAAATAAAAAAATCCATTTATAATGGCCATTTTTCAAACTAGTATAGCTACTAGCTTTTTAAATAGGCTCTATTTATTGGAAGATTGACAGATGCCAACTGTGTACACAGATAAATAGGTAATGTTTCCCTCTGTATCAACCATAAATTATTATTGTACTACTTCTATCAGAAAAATAAACCATTTACAAAAGGTGATATGCTGAACTACAAAGGTCCAGGGCACTCATTTTTCAACATTCCATATGAACAAAATTGTAAATTGTTCGTAAATTGTGATCATTTCTAAGCAATGATCAATTTTTCAATTTGCACATATACTTGAGAATGTGCTTAAATTTAAGCACAGCTCTGACCATGCTTGCACACAGCACCACGTGGTAGAAAAGAACTGTCAATGAAGTACCATCCACCAAATGGAGAAAGGAACGATACAGTACTGTATATTGGATCAAATGAGCACAGAAAAAAAAAACCAATTATTTCTGTTATAGATGCTGAGCCTACAAATGCTATTCACTTCATAAACATAAAGCTATTTAAGCTTAATTGAATAATTATGTCAACTAGAAAGATCTGAACAAAATAGCAAATCTTGCATTGCTTGAGGATCTAGCACATGCTACATTACGCAGGGAGTGTGTTTCCAAAAACGGTAAAGATTTTCTTACTGAGAATGAAAAAGCTTAGCTCATTAGTAGATTTTCCAGAGCCTACTTTGTTGGGTCTCTGCCACCAACTTTCCCCAATATTGGAAAGGAACGCAAAACTGATCAATGTCATCCCAGTGCACATCCAAGTCTTGTCCAGCCAGGGATTTTTGGCAATCGAAATATTCGAACAGGAGATTGCGAATCGGTCTGACATTTCACAACCCACCGAGAGCAGAATATTGCCTGCAGTCCTTGATATAATTTCATTGACCCCACAATACATCCAGTTTCCATACACTGCTGCATAACAGACCCGACTGGAAAGGGACGTCCATGCCGTTGATTTCCATGCCGTTGATTTCCCAGTGTCATTGGAGCAATTGACTGCACACACGCTGCAATACACAACTTCAACATTGTCAACAGAAAAGGCGTACCCTTAATGTGCAGATCATCTGTGATTCACATTTGGCTTTGCTGAATGTAATGGCCAAATGGGCAAGTTGAACACATGATGCATTTATTGTGCAGAACAGTTCAGTCGTCCTTAGCATCCAGCGAGGGGCTGTTGCACAAGTGGCTTTTTTGTTTTATGGATAATATTTTTTGTAAATGTTTTCAAATCCAACCATTTCTTTTTAACTTTATTAAATGTTCTGTACTCTGATGAGGCAGAATTTGCTACAGCTCTGAGCTGCTCCAAAGCAATATTTTCTCCTACTACTCAAGCCAATGCTTTTCAGGGTTCTGAGAAGTATGGTTCGTTTTGCTACCACCTTGGTAAAACTTCTCTTTCATTGTCCGAAATGTATTTTTTCTTTGACTTTTTCCACTCCCGCTTTAAAGGGAAGGTTGATGACCATAAATGGTTATTGAGGGCAGTTCTTGTAAATGAGACTTGCTGTGCACAAGCATGTTGGTTTAGAACGGGTGGGATTTACCAAGGCAGATTTCACACAGGTGTGCATAAATTAAGTGCATGCACATTTGATGAATCCCCACTTTCTAGGACACACGAACATTCTAAATTCTCTTTCAGAGAATTGAGAAACTTTTCTAAGCAACATTGATAAATGAGGGCCCAGGGATCAGAAAGTAAGAGTCCTGTGTTTCCTCCACCCATGAACTCAGCCAGCTGATTACATTAATTAGCCTGAAGAATTGTGCTAATTAGCAAGTCTATGTGACTGGAACAACATATTGGGGAGGACTTTTACTTTTTGAACTCAGACTCTCAAGCAAGGCTCCCTGTTGACCTGCTATGATGTAACTGCAAAGATAGACATATTAAAAAAGCTTTGTCTTGAAAAAAAGAAAAGCTCATGTGTCCTCCAAATTGACAACAAACACATTATAAAATAATCCATGTTGTGTCCTGTTAAGTATATAAAAGGTATGTGTTCACTTTAAAAACATTTGTCCCCCACTGTTTTCAGCAGTATTTCTGGATATTTTTTTAAATTCCTGATGAACATTACTATTGCCTTTGTAAAACAGCCTATGCTCGATGTCTCTGAAGGTTCCTTAATGTATGCGAGGTCTGCATCCACTCTGCAGTGTTTTCTCATGGACTGCATGGCCAGGCTAGTGACACACTCAAAAACTAACTGTGAAACCAAAAACATTTTTATTACATATTTTAAAAGATTGGAACATGGAAAGACATTCCCCTGAACCTACATATATTACACATATTTTGTACAGCACAGCTGGTGACAGTGGAAAAGGAAAACAGTCCCAAATTGTTGGAAGCATTTCAGTAGATGAGGAAGATGAGGAAAACCTTTGCCCTGAGGAACATCTGGGGGATTATTAAAATGGTGCCCTCATGACAGAAAGGTTTTTTTTTGTGGGGGGTGGCAGGGGACCCCTGAACTTCTCTCTCACTTTTTCTTCTCCTCGATCTGCTCAACCTCACTGGACTCCTCCACCACTTTGCCATTGACCATGGTCTGGGTGACGACCTTCACAATCTTCCTGGTCCTCACATCTGGCTCTTCTAAAGAGAGGAAATTTATTATTGACACTCTAGTCAGGAAAGTATTGAAAACAAAGACTTCAGTTGCTTTCCCCACATAGCAGAGTTCAGCAATTCATTTTTTTTTTGTGTTGTTGTCATCACAATGCATCCACAGTTTCTTCTTTCACTTCTGACTTCTGATCAGTCAACACACAGTCAATAGTGTGAAAAAATGACTTGGGAATGAAAATACAATAAATCACAGTGTGAAATTTCTTAGCAACGACAGACTCCGGGTAAAACCCCCACAGAAATATGATGACGGGGCTACTCACTTGTGTGCATGGTTTCCAGAGACTACTCTGTATGGTGAGAGCGCTTCATGTGCCATTTTCATGAATATCTCGTTTGTTTGCTACCCTTGCCCTGACCTACTAGCATCCATGTGAAAGGGAATGGACAACGATCTACTTTTGCTATGAGGTCAAAGGTCAGCCAGGCGCTTGTCATCTCCCATTCTCCACTGTGGTGTGAACAAACAACTCACTCACCCTCTGTGTGACCCACCACGCCTGTTTGCCTTTCCCTTTAGTTGTGTCATTTCTTTAATGACGTCATCACTGCAAGTCACGTGGCAGCCCAGGAAATAGTATCACCCCCTTGTCACAGTGACAAACAGAGCAGCAATGGGCTCTGCCACAAATCTAAACTTGATGGGACAAGCAAGAGGGAGATATTTTCCATTCATGAGTTTCGCTCTTACTACATCTGAGTGCTGATGATATCATTCTGATAAGCTGGCGCTGCCAGGAAAAGGGCTCGGGGCAAAGGCCAAGATTTCCATATAAGGGTTTTATGCTGCTAGTCCAGGCTCAAAAAACCAGGAAATGAAGCTCCTATCATTTCTGCAGTGGCCCTGTGGTCCAGTGTCACTTGTCCATCCTCTACTGACTACTTCATGACTTCATGACATGACCCTCTGCCCATCAGCGTTAGGCAAGTGCTCACATGTCAATCAATGGCAAGGTTTCATATTGCACACTTATTTTCATCATTGTAATAGGCAGGTGAGTGATGCAACATTTCACTCCTTTTATCAAAAGGAAGCTCAGTTAAGCTATGATACTGAAGAACAGATAACTGGACTTACTTTTGGGAGGGATTTCCTTAATCCTGAAAATGAAAAAAAAAAAACAAGAGGTAATGAGTAATCCCCCAGTCAATCAAAAAAAAAGACATGTATCATACATAGTGCAGCTTCATAATTCACCTGCTCAGATTAAAAAAAATATATTGTCTATTCAGCGCATGCAGCTGCTTGTAGCATGTAAAAGCTGCGTTAGGATTACTTGGTGTATTTTCTTGTCGTAACCACAAATCCAGAAATGCCCCTATAACAGTCATTGTAAAGCCAGATGGTAATCAGAAACTCATGCAACGAGTATCTAAAATACCCATCATTATAAATAAATCCTGTCTGGGCCAGTCAAGAACATACATGAAACCTGAAATAATAAAACCCCAGAAAGTGAACTACAGTATCACTTTCAGCTCAAGCTCAGGCTCTCGCAGATGTTTTGTCGCTAGCCAGCAGGGCGGCAGCACTCACTGTTCCTCCCCCTCCAGCAGCCTCCTGTAGGTGGCGATCTCCATCTCCAGGCTCTGCTTGACGCGCAGCAGCTGTTCGTATTCGGTCTTATTGCGCTGCATGTCCAGTCGCAGCTGGGACAGGTCGGCCTCAAGCTGCGTCAGAGTGGCCTGGAGCCGCTCCATCTCCAGGGCGTACTTTTGACTCGTCTCGCTCAGGTTACCTTCCAGTGCGCCCACCTGGAAGAGGAGAAGCGCCATGTTTGAATTACCTCACAGCAAAAGCGCCTCACAGCAGGAATTTTTAATGCCTTTTTGTGGATTTAATTTCATTATCTAAGAATACGCTGTATCAACAAAGCTCTTGGTCTCCTAATCATTATCATGTACACTGTAAACATTTTTTTAAATTATTGAATTGGTATAAACTGTTGAAAATGCAGTACTTCACAAGTGTTGCTAAAATATCCAGGTGAATCAAGGGCTAGCGTGTGGGAAACACTCCACACCTTGAGCTTATTAAAGCACTTCATCAAATAATGTACTGTAAATATAAAGAAAGGTTTCATTTGAACTAACATTTATTTAATATTAGTGAGTGGGGACTTGCATGTGCAGACAGAAACAATGAGGTGTGGAAAGATGCCTTCCTGTGTAATCTGCAGTTACAAAAGAATGCCCTTGACAACATCTATTTAATCCTGACTAGGTACAGCCAGTCTGGAGATTAATCTCTTTCTATTCACAAAGCGCAACAAAAGACACTGTACCCTCATAATGCCCCTATAGAAATGAACTACGCTTGGCCTGACAGCTATCCATGTTTATGAAAGTGAGGGTTATTTATTGTTAACACAGAAAAGTTCATTCTATTAGGCAGAGGGGGCCAGATTTGGGAGGGCAGGCATGTCAGGGGGGCCTCACCTGTTTGCGCAGGCTGTCTAGCTCCACCTCCAGGGTCTGCAGGAAGCGCTGCCTCTCTACGAGGTCATTCTGAGCCCCACGCAGGGCCTCATTGCTCTCCTTTACCTCGAACTGCACAGTGTCCAGCTGCAGCAAATATAGGGAAACACCGACATTGCTTTAGTAACCGCACACATATACACATACAGGAGACAGTGACAACAGCAATGCAGGGCTATCTACAGGATGTGATCACATAACCAAGGCAAAGTCCCCTTAAACTAAGATGGCTGCCAGGCAGTCTTGGATCTGATGGGCCCACAGACCTTCTTCTTGTACCAGACTTCCGCATCCTCCTTGTTCTTCCGGACGATGCCCTCATAATGTGACCTCAGCTCAGACAGTATGCCCCCTAGGTCGGGACCCTGGGCAGCATCCACCTCCACGTTCACATCGTCTTTCGCAACGCGAGCCTTCAGTGCAGCCAGTTCCTAAAAAGAGACAGAGCCAGAGAGCGTGAAAGGGGGTAAGCAGAGAGAAAAATGAAGAGGGAAGGACAGAAAAGGGAGAGTGAGAAGACCCAGGAAAAAGAGCGCTGGAAGGAAGGGAACTGGAGACATACTGCTTCATTATTAATGCCCTCACCATGAATACATAAATACTGCATGATGCATGGTAACCGCCATAGCAACAGTATCAGATCACCACAGGGTTTGATGTTGCATCAGATTACATCTGGCCTGTTAAAAGTATCTTCTTGTATCGGTATGTTTGGCTGCATTGTGGGCACCACACCCAGGCCTCACCTCTTGCACGCCCTGAACCAGCCCACGCTACTGTAATGGATGTGTGCTCAAGTGCACCAAATAAAAACAGGAAAAGCATCTGAAGTGCATTCACAAAGCGGCCGTCTCCTTCCAGATCACAGGCACAGGTCACCAACCACAGCAAAGGGAGAACGACCAGGTCTCTGATCTCATTGTTGACATATATCACAGGCATGACAGGCATCGCAGCTGTTCAATACAACCGCTCCATCACAGAGACTGAAAAGTTTGTTGTCATGGAAATAGACTTTGGAATTTGTTAATTTCCATGGAAACCACTTCACTTAATTTAACAGTAAAATTAAAGCAGCCCTGTTAGATGTGACATAATGCTGATATTTTTCACAATCCTTCTAGGATTTGATTTCCATTTTCATATTTACATTGTTCTTTGGCATTTTTGCAATTTTATCGTAATCCACTAGAGGCCCTGTAACACTCTCTGACTACATTGAGTTGACAAACACTAAAATATGAACGTTGGAATACACAGACTTGGCAGAAACAGCCCAGAGCATGAGTCTGTTTCCCCCTCACAGAAGAAACTAAAACACAAAAGAGAGGCATCTTCAGTTACACTCTGCGCCACTGGTAGACCTGAAACTATTGCCACATTTTGCTCATGACAAAAGGTGTTTCAGGGGATGTAAACCAAGCTGCTTCATTGTGCCGTTTTCCTCAAAAACAATGATCCCCTCACCATTGTTTCTTGGTCAGTGATCACTACTGCTAGGACAAGGAGAAAATAATGGGGCAGTGGGGTTAGCACAAAGAATTCGACACTCCTCTCACTTCTTGTCAGTGATGTGAGAATACCCTTAGGGGGCGCTCTCACCTCTTCATGGTTCTTCTTCAGGAAGTACAGCTCCTCCTTCAGGCTGTCCAGGTCGGCGCTCAGCGTGGCGATGATCTGCTCGTGGTCCGCCTTCGCCTTCCTCAGAGCCTGGCAGTCCCTCTCCACTGATTGACACAGCTCAAGCTCCGCCTCCCATCTACAAGTACAGGGAGGCTAGCTGTGAACATGTGTGCACACACACACAAGCACACAGACATCCATCTACATACAGAGAGTATCTTAATGTCAATGAAGAGGGCTAATTCTACAGGAAAGGCTGACGCTCACTTCACTCTGAAGTCATCAGCTGCCAGCTTGGCATTGTCAATCTCCAGCATGATGCGAGCATTCTCCAGAGTCTTCTTCCTCACCTGAGAAACAAGGAAACAGGGTCAACAACAGGAGTGTGGACAAGCTTAATGTCAATGTACCTGCATCTACTCAGGTTTCTCAAGTTCTAACACATCTGTGGTCAACATTCACTGTTTAAAAGACTCCAGTTTTGTTTCATATAGATAGGATATGAAGATCAGCAGGGAAGTGGAGTTGTGGAAGTGTGACAATTGTCTCTTGCAGTCTGTTTCACAGTGTCAGTGCATTTGCAGATATAACAGTCTCATTCTGTGTCCATTAAGCTACCTTGAGTTACTCAAAATACTCAACTAATCATTAACCTGGGCCCGCCCTACAGTGAGCTGACAAACAGAGCTATAGTTCGCTGTGGCTTCACATCACAAAGAAACACTGTTCCTGCATAACTTTAATAGGTAATGATCTGAGGTCATTACCTGTTAAACTTATACTGGAGTCCAAACAGAGTGGCAGTGTGTATCTTTGTGTATGTGTCTGCATGCAAATGTGAATTTGGCTGTGGAAACACAGATAATGTTCATTTGTCTACTTGTGTAGCCTGTATGTATACTGTAAGTGCACACCACTGTAAGTAATAGGCGCTGACCTCCTTTTCGATGGCATGTGCCTGGGCCAACATGCCCTCTATGTCATGTCCCTTGGGTGCCCGTTCCAGCATCAACTGCTTGATCTTCAGCTCCAGGTCAGCGTTGGACTTCTCCAGCGAGCGCACCTTCTCCAGGTAGTTGGAAAGGCGAGAATTGAGGCCCTGCATGGCTTCCTTCTCGTTGATCCCTCCCACCAGACCGTTGAGTGACAGGCTCCTGGAGTCGTTGAGGCCGCTGCTCATGGACAGGGAGTGAGAGAGGGGGCTGGCGGAGAGGGAGACGGAGGCCTTGGAGCGGCTGCGGCCGCTGTCTCTGAGGGACAGGCTGGAGAAGGAGGGCTGCCGGCCTGCTGAGTAGTTCCGCACAGAGAGGGTGGATGCCATGGCGACTTCTGCGGGGAAATGTGCAAACAAACGGATGCATTGTTCAGCAGCACAACAGTATTGTTTATCAGAGGGATGTACACTGCTGTGCGTGGGTCTTCATTGTACACGTTCGTTTAAAACAACTTATTAAATAGATCTCACACACCTCCCCCCCCACCACCACATCCACCCACACACCCACCCACATACACGAACACATAACTCAGTGAAATAAAATCATCTAGAGATTAACTATGATCTTTCAATGCATTGAATAGACATTTATAAATGCTAGGAAGGATGTTTTTTTCTTATATAACATGAAAAGAACACTTAAAGAAAAAAAAAGTACAGTCGAATATTTTACAAGTACATTCTGAATACAGGCAGTAACTCAAAATTGCATACAGCACTGTGCCTTAGACTTTCATTCGACAACATACTGTATGTGGCCATGATGTCATTATTGTGGTGTCTGTGGAGGTTATCTGTCTCTAATCTGCCTAGCTGTCATTTCCAGCCGAACAGGAATGCCATATGAACTAAGCCCCATTGTAACTAATCTTCAGCTCCGGGCTGTAAAATGGTAAATCTTTGATATGACTCCCTCTACTGCCATCCAACAGAGTCTGCATCCTTCATCGACGGTGTCATCTCATTTTACTCTCTGAGACAATAGCCTCTACTTTTCTGTTTGAATTCATGTTTCAGCATCTGTGAACAGCTCCATAGGACAGCACCAGTTAATTTTATTTTGAAGTTCAAATATTCAGAATAAAATGCCAAGACTTTTAAAAATAGTAATAATAATAAGTTTGAATAACACTACACAAAATTAAACACAAAATGAAATAGTATAAAAGTACCACTTAAACATTGTTGAGCAGTCAATGGTTTTTGTTGGGCTTTGACACTTGATATAACAATAATAGTTTAGATTATATGATTTAATCCCAGTCAGGGAGCATATACATAATATTTATTACTTGATAAACATTGGAAAAACATCTTTATTTTGCACAAGGATGATGTTGATAAGCTGAATATTCTTATTTCTAAAACATAGGAAATTATCCACTTTCTAGTCTGTTTATTAAACCATTAACTAGTTTAAACTTTATTGAAGACACATCATCATTTTTAACAGGAATACCAGCAGTCAAAACCACAAAGCTATCATTTAAAAACGGGAAATAATAAAGTTTTAGTTTAATGAAGAAAATAATCCACAATTCAGAATAAGAGCTTTGATATTGATGAACTTGAAAGTTTAAAAGCCAATAGAAATGAAGGTAAAGAAGAAAAAAACTTACAAGAAGGTTTTGCAGGTGTTCAATGAATGCCCCTGGAAATAGATCAGCTCTGTACTGGCCTTGGTAATACAGCCGAATATATACAGTACTAGTAAGCCTGGTCAGGTGAGAGGAGGAGGGGCAGCCCCAGGTGGGCATGGCCTCAGAAATCTATAAACCTTCCACTAGGGGCTGGGTCAGGAGACTGAAACAAGGAGCAGGCAACGCGATACTCTGCCCTCGGCACCACAGGGAATTAAATATTCAGTGCTCTAACCTAACAGAGGGAAGTACAAATTAACCTAATAAGTAACTGTTGTGACTCAAACGCTTCTCTTTTACCCAACATGACGCACAATGTTTGTTGACATATTTAGCACATTGGGCTGTTCTGAACAGAGTCAAAGGACATTCAAACTGAAACTAAACATGTACCATGGTCTTTGTAAAAGGGAATCATATTACACACACTCAGGTAAAGGAACCGCAAACCACCACATACATGTTTCCCAGTCTCTTCTGCGTGAGACACACAGAAACAGACTCATCATGATGATTTCATGTTCATACTGTGTAATTTTGTCTTTCGTTGAACCTGCGTAAGTGCTCAGCAAGATGGAAAAATAATTATGTGTCTCATTACAGCAACTATGTTTTTTTTGGCAAGGTAACTGATGAGTCACTATGGGGGTGAAGGAGTCGGCATCTGGCTTTAGGTTGAAAGATACGATTACATGTGTCGAACATGAATACGCCACTCTCATTCCACATAACTGCAGACGTCGAAGGAATGTAACAATCATTTTATGAGACTTTGACACATGGGGGTGAGGTTTGTGCCAGAGGTGCTATACTGTGTGAGATATGTGTGGTTAGGGTGTGTGCTCAGGCCTGGGGCTAGAATCTGGAGGTTAGGGGAAATGTGTAATCTTTTTTTAATGAAAGCTAACCCCTGTCATGCTGGGAAATGTTGTCCCTTCCCCCCAGCGTCAGGTGCTGCTCACATACAATGACTTATCCATCTAAAAGCCACTTCTAGCACACCTGGTCTGTGAAGCTGATTTGTTGTTCCCTCCCACACCCCACCCTACCTGAGAAATGCCATCTATGCTGGAATCTGTCTGTGTGTCTCGTACCCACACCGAAGGAGAGGTGTGAGACTGTAGTGTCTGTCTGAAAATGATCCATATTGATAATCATCTGACATACATTTTCACTTCTGTCCCCTTGTACCCAGCTTCTTACCCTGAAGGACAAAACCTACAGCAGAGGACATTTGAGAAAGCAACAGACACACCCCACTAAAAACCCTACCCATACAACTTGGACAAAAACCTGACAGACCTGTTAAGACGACCCCTATTCGCTTTTGTTCTCAAGTCTCCCTGGCTGTTCCCACTGGATGCTCCAAGGTAGAAGCCTTTCTCAAAACAGTGGACTCACACAGACTGGTGTTTCCTGTTTCCCAAAGAACGTAATCTAAACAAGGTGTCATAGAATTTCCCCTGTTGTCTTGTCCAACTCCACGATCCAAAAAAGTATCTATCTACAAACAATAAAAGACAGAAAAACTAATATCAAAGTTAAATGAATTCAAATCCAATTTGAACAATGTATATTATGTGGTTATATATTGTGATGAGCTGATTCAAGGCTGAAAGGTCTCATCGCAATTAATAAGACCCCTTCATTAGTCCCCTTTATGAGATGTCAGCTGCCTACTATTCTCACTTTATCATTCTTTATCACATAATCCTCAAAATCACCTGACGCTCTCGAGCCAGCACATCCAGTACTTTGTATAATAATCTGCATATTCCATGAATGAATGAGCTGTAGGCAAATATTTATCCGACATATAGTGGTCCAGGACTTCCTCCAAACTGTGATACGATGGGACCATCGGTGAAATAGGCTTGGCCATTCCCGTCACATACACTGATGTAATGACTGACACTATGCCTGTGTGAATATTACAAGTCATATGCTGAAGCACTAGAATTCCAGGACTATGCTACAGATCTGTATCATTTTAATGGTGACCTCTACATTATCAAAGATGCATCAATGGAAGGAAAGCACAAGCAATTCTAATTTGAGTTTAAATTCAAATTGTTTTTCCTTAATCTAAAATCATGATAAAGATTTTAACTAAACTTATTACACCCCTAAGCATTTTAATACTCTTTTTGGCAACTCAAAGTTACCTCAGACAAGTGATGTCAATTATTTAGGTGAGCCACTTCCTACAACATTTTAAACTATAAGACTGCTTGAGTGAAAAGTTAAACAATTAGAAAATGTTCTAAAATACAAAATAAAAATGGTGAGGTGTGATAAAAATTGGGAAGGGTGTTGTTCTATAAAAATCAAGACCATGCAGGTACATGCAGTGGCGACTACTTTGTTGAGAGTTTCACTAGTGAAAAGGTTAGACAGCTAATTCTCAGGAGGTATCACTTCACACTCAAAGAAAGGAAGGTGAGCTATTGCAAAAACTAACAATGACATCAGCAGGATTGCATGAGATGTAGTCAGAGGTTCTTAAAGAGTTTTATGAGATGAAATATAAACCATCCAAAAAAAAGAAAGAAAAGTGAATTAACTTACATATAATTTCATGGAGAAAAATTAATGGGCTGGAAAAAAAATGACTGGAATAGGGCAATACAATGCCAGTGTATACAAAATATATCATACTACTCCTGGAAATTAAGAAATTAAGATCAGGTTATCACAACCCTTTCTACAAAATACTGAAAACTATAACCAATCCATTAGGGAGTTGTTCTTGAACAAAAATATAGCATTGTATGGGATATGGCCAGCATAGAATGTGAAGTGAGAGGTCATGTTTAACAAATCCTCTGGAACATTTGGAGTTGTATTAGATTTGGAGTAGATTTCCCCCAAGTGGTGGAATGAACTTACCACAATGGTCAGGAAACTAAAATCACTGCCCCACAAGGCTGTATCTTGGCTGCACGACCACTCCACCACTTCTATCATATGTAAATAATTCATTTTTCATTATATTTTTGAAAGTTTTATGTTTTTTAATAATTCTTTTGGGATGCAATCTGTATGTATTCATGATTTGTATATGGTGCTATAGGTAACTTACATTTACTGCTTTAGTGCTGTTTTATATGCATTCACTGATCTGGGAATGTTTTTGCCATTATTGCTCGTGTAATATGAATGCACACTGTTCTCTTGTAAGTTGCTCTGCACATTTACTAAATTGATATAATGCAATTTAAAAGAGTTCTAACTAATCCCAGCATGAATGAAACATTATGAAGCTAACAGTAGTAAAAGAAAAAAAACTAAAATCTGGCATATGTTAACAGGCTATCATAGGAATATCTGTCCCACAGGATCTTACAGGGCTTGTAGTTTTCCCTCAAATAGATAAATGTACTGGTAGGCCTGATGCTAAACTGATAATGTGCTGTTCTTGTATCCAAATTATAACAGGAGGACAGAAGCTGTAGAATACGTGTAGAAAAGAGAATTAACAATGGCACCAGGCTGAACCATTGCCTATGGGGGAAGGAAATTTAATCTCTTTAATTTTACTAAGAGCAGGCAGGACAGGATTGACAGATTCATAAACTATCAAAGGATTAACAAAATAGACTCAAAAGGGCACTTAGAACTAATACCTGATGAAAGAACCAGAAGGTGTGGCTGCTTTTTAATAGTATAGTAGTAGAAAATATATTTCATAGACACAAGGTCTATTTATTCACATAGACTTGATAATACATAGTAGGTTACCAGACTTTGTGGTGACGTGGTCTGAGACCAAAGCACTCAGGAATAGTTTGAAAAAACAATGTTGTCATCTCATCTGCTTTTTAAAATAGGCTCTTGTGGCTATCTCAGTTATATAAATGCTCAGAGGCGTCACTAGGCGGGTGCGGAGGGTGCGGGTGACACCGAAATTACTGCCAATAATTTTTTTGTGCAGTGTTTTGTGTAGCGACGAGTTGAATTTCTCCAAAGCAGTTTACTGCCGGTTGACTTAATTAGCGGTATTAATGTAACGAGAAGCGCTTAGTCGTTTGAATGCATAACACGCAATTCCTTGAGCCCAGACCTGCCAGCACCCCCCCCCCCCCCCTCCCCCCACCGCACCCCCCGGTCACCAACATCGGGTGACACCAGCGGTCGACCGCACGGGGGGTCACCCACCCTAGTGACGCCACTGCACATGCTTATCGTTTTATTTGTTGTTGTACTCATTTTTGTGTGTAATGCATAAAAATCATAAAAATAAATTGTGTCATTAATAAAAATATTGGCCATTGTATGGTCTTGAATAAAATCCACTACACATGAAATCAGGAACATCAACAAAGGCACATAATAAAAAAGTAGCAACTGCACAAATATGTGTGAATCAGTAGAACCTTTTCTCATTAATATTTTTTTTGTGGGTATTATCTTAATATGGTTCCCTCATAATGATTGAGGAGATATATACAAAACATGAATGAAGTCATTAGGGCATGATAAAAATTGCAACCCAACATTAGGGTTATAAATTTACAATGTAGGTGATGAAATGGTCTGGTGCAGAAATCTAATGCGCATTGGTGTGGGACCAACAGTCTTTTCTGATTCTGCATACAGAATCTTGTTTTGCTGTCAACCAATACCCTATAAACACTGAACCAATCAGAGATCAAGGCCTAAACTTTGACTTACAAATAAATGCAAGTGTTAGTTTTGTGTGCACAAGCAGAGTTTGGTAAATTGATTTTGGTGAATGGTGACCCGGCTAAACTTTGTTTGTGAAGAAAAAAAAAAGAACAACAAAATAAACATTCATTTGTAAGGCAAATTTAGGGACAAACATTGCTTCAATCCAAGCCCTGATGTCAGTGTGATAGAAAATGCACAAGGAATTTGATGACTCATCATCCAGAAATGAAGAAAAGTGATGTGAATGATTTTTTAAAATCAGCTGAGGCAAGCTAGAAGGGCTTACACTGAAATGAAAAGTAAAAACACCTGCAAATGGTCTGTAGTTAGAATGAATGAATTAATGAATGAATTTAAATAAAATATTGCACATTGTCTCTTCATGCTCAGTTTGAAAAACACTTTTGCCTTCCCTATCACTATTATATATGTTAATTGCAGAGGGTAGCCTAAATTATGGACACAAACTTTTTTATTAACACAAACCAGTACTTCATTACTTTCATGCATGGTTTGTTATCCCCTTTGTACCCCTTGCTTCAATTGTTTCTACTTCATGGAAAATTAATTAGTCCCAAAACACTGCTTGTTTTTTTTCTAGCCTGAGGCCATCATGTGGAAGGATTTAGGGTGCAGCGCTGTTGGGTGGCTACTAGCCCATTTACATTCCATACAGCCAAAGCTCCTGTGAAGTGATCTCAGCCTGTCTGAGATTAAAGAAGAGAAAACATTTGCAAATATTCAATACAATGCTACTGTCTGGAACGATGTTTCTCCACCCTTTGGACAACAAGGGCCACACATTTCAGCCAGAATGTTTCATGTGGGCAGCAGGTGGCTCTGGGCACAAAATCATCCTGCTCTGATTTCAACAGGATTCTGTGCCATTCAGAGCAATGCATGCATTTCTGAAATGCGCATGTATTGGTTCTGAAAGATTGTATTTGTCCACAACAGTATAACCTTTATGTTTTCTTTGTTAATATATGATGATTATGTTGGTGATGCTATTGATGAAAGGTATTATTATTATTATTATTATTATTATTATTATTATTATTATTTTATTTATTTATTTATTTATTTATTTATTATTATTACTATTATTATTATTATTATTATTCACGTATGAAAGTAAATCAGTTGAAGCATAAAGCAACTGAAAAAAATGTTTTAAAAAATGAACTTGATTTCCATGGTCTTTACAGAAATGATGGACCTGCAGCAGAGGGTGCTATTGGGCTATATATACATAGCTGCGGAAGCACAAGCCTTAGAAATACCCTTGAGTATTGAGGTTTCCTCTTGGATAAATCAACAAATTGGGGCCTCCAACAACTGCTAAAACATGTGCCATGTAACAAATGGAAGCTGTAGCACTGCTGTCTGTTTGATAAAGGTATCATTTTTGTGAATTTCTATTGCACCTATGCAGTCAAAGTTGCTGTTGTGAATACATTCCTGTGTTGGAATAGGTTAGTGTTAAGGGTCAGCCTTTGGATTCATTTTATATTTGAATATTGTACAGTTCTCTGGATGTGGTATTTCATAAGGGAACAATTCCCTACTTCCCCAAGCACAACTTTATTCTGTGTAAATAAGTTGCTGCAAAATGATCTGCATTGGCACTAACAATATGGCAGGGATACTAGCTTTTTTTAAATAGCTTTTTAATAATAAATTAATTGTTTATTCAAGTTGTTTGTTCAAGTTTTGTTAGAAACACTCGTTGAAATGAATACTCTCTTAATATTCCAAAAATCTATTTAAAAAATCAAAAATCCATTTAATATTATATCTAGGGCCTTGAGGATTGCTATTTGCTAATCACCTCATTAAAGATTAATGTCCATATACTTGTGATTATCATGTATAACTCTCTTGTGTCTTCTCTTCTGGGACACACAGTTGTATGACCTGAGCAAGAACTAACAAATCCAGCACTGTAGTGTTTTAATACCTGTTATAGTTGTACCATGCAGTTGTGGACTGTTATTGAAATATGACAGTCCACAAAAACTGTCACACACATACATGCATCCATATATACATACATACATACATACACACACATACACGCACACACGCACAAACACACACACGCACACATGCACACACGCACACCCACACACACACACACACACACACCGATTGACCTGTCTCATACCTATACCGGCAATCACCCAATCATGTGTACCCAATCATAACAGTCTCTGAGGCTCTGTGAGGACCACAAAGACCTGCCTATAAAAATCATGGTGCCATTATCTTTGCTAGTCTGATGTTATAGTTCTGAAAATTAATCCTTGGGTTATCAAACCTATTCATATATTAAATCATAACATTATTCATATTAATAAATGAAAGCTTGATTAATCTGAGTATATTGAATGAATGCTCCTGTTCATATTACACATATGTAATAATACACTGAACTGGGACAGACGTATCGATATCACCCATCTTTTTTCAGACACAGGAGTAAAAGTCTCCCTGTCACAGATGTTTTATGGTATGGCATAATTTAATCTCCGGTTCCACATGTTTGGATTAATCTGCTACAGGATTTCCAGTCACAGTAGATTTCTGTGAGGTATATGATGCTTTATATTGGTTTAAATGTTACAAATGAACAAAACGTCAACAAAATGGTCAGACCCAGCGCTCCATACTGTTGTTCTCGGGCCTTGTGGTGATGCGCTGAGACGGAGGACATTTCTGTGGCTTGATTGGACTCTCTCCCCTGATCTGGGAGGACCGGGACCCACAGTGATGTCTTGTTTACGCTGTTTGATCAGGACCTTCAGTCGTCCGTGCAGCCTAGCGCGACGTCACGATGGCGCTCATCGCCCCACTTGACCCCCACTCACCTCTGCCATGTCTGATTACGCCAGCCCCAGGAAACACCCTCAGAGAGGGCTGCTCCCCCCACCCCCCGGGAGAAAAAGCACCGAGCTTTGAATCGCAATTAAAACCCCATGGCACATGGTATAAAACAACTGAGAAGAAAAAAATAGGAGGAATTATATTTTTTTTTTTACAGGTATGCTATTTTCATACGAGCTGTTTCCAGGATTGCCGTATTAAACAGGGAAAGAAATCACTAGAAAAATATGAGTGGCGTCACAATTTAGCAAGCAAAATTAGAACATAAATCCATTTTTTCCTATTTTAGAGAGTCATGTATAGAATCGAGAAACATTTTTTTAATAACAATTGAATTCAGACAAAAGCATATCTGTGTAGATCTTGCTTTCAGGTCATATCTCTGAATGACGAGAGACTCCTTAGGGATTTGTATCACACTCAAGGAGGCATCTTGGGTTTTGATTTATTTGATGATGCTGACAGATATATAGAGAAACCAGTGGGGAAAATGTGGAAACAAGCTAAACCAAAGAAAGAAAGAATAGCTCAACAAAATAAGAGCAGCTACCGCTTTTGTAATCTGTTCCTCCATTATCAAAGAAAAAGCAGATTTTTTTCTCTCAGCATGTAAAATAACATTTGCTGAAATTCAGAAGACAAAATGACACAGTAGATCTGTGACTTCATTTTTGCAAATTAATAATACACTAAAGTAAATGATTAATTTGTGTCTTCTGTTTCTTGGAACTAGAATTTTGGAGTGCTGCAACAAAAGAAAAACTAAGAAATTGTACACAAAAAACTAGCCATAAGCAAGGAACAACGTACACAAATCTAAAAAAAACTCTATCTAAAAAAATCTATATAAGTATGCGGTGAAGTAAAGCAGTGATTTTATTTCTGGAAATTTCTGTTCAGGTTGACCCACTGTAATGGTCACTGCGCTCTTTCATAGAAATGAGCAGAAAAGTTTTCGGGGTGTTTTCTGTTTGCGTTCCAAATGTACAAAGTGGCCAATTAACAGAATTATCCAGCTGATATCTCGGCTTGATCTCAGAAGTGTTCAAAGCAGGGTTTGCTGGTCTTGTCCGCAGCCTGGGCTTGCTCATTTCGCCGGCCTTTGATTGGCTTCCAATTGAACAGAGGGAAAACAGTTCAATACGCCAACAAATCAGCGATAGAAATCTTTGGTGAAATTGCAAACAGATACCAGAAAATGTGAACAATACTGGAGGTTACCACCTGCACATTCGATTCCATTCATTCAGCCTTTCCCCGGCTGCAGGTTGCATGCATGCTTGAAGAACACAGCAGGCAGTCTGAAATGTGAATGGGGGAGCGGAGTGCTCCGAGATTTTATCAGTCACTGGTGAGTTTGTAACATAGAGGCCTGCGTGATTCAAACCTCCAAATCATCTGAAAACTGATGGAAACATTTGGCAGCTTAAAAAAACCTAGTTTTTATGTTAAATACATGTAGCGGGAATAAGGATGAACGGAAACACATGTTTTTACTGGGAAAAAGCATGTTTCTCCTCATATTCAACGGCACAATTCCACTTCAACATAACATAATTGTTTATATTGTGTTTTAATTAAAATCCTGGGTACATGGAACCGACAACACATATAGCCACACAATCAATGTGTCTTTACCAGCTGATAAATATTAATATAATAATAATAATAATAATAATAATAATAATAATACATGAATATATGCAGTTACAGACACTGCTACATGTAACACACTTGAGAGAACGAATGCACCTAAACATGGGTCTACACCCAATTTAAAACCATGTACTAATGTGAACAACTAGAAAAAGCACAAAGTACTACACAGATACTGTAACATACTGCAACCCCTTCGCACAAAAGTGTTGGCCAAGAGCCAGCTGGACAACTGACCAGGTCATGGCAGCAAGAGGAAAGCACTCCAAGAGGCTTTTTTTGGGCTGTCTGGTGTCAAACTGCTGCTGAAGAATGACTCTGCAAGACAGAAATACATGAAATTTGAGGTTAAGGCAAGACTACATGCTTCCAAATAAAACAAATATATGGATACTTGAAAAGCCACAGCTATTCTTCATCCCATATTTCATGTGCTTGAATGAGACGACCTGTCCTTTTTTGAGCAAAGTATCGCCCTTGGTGTCCAGTGCAAGAAATGAACGCTTCCAAAGGTTGTGCCTCTTTCACTTTAATCGTTCACTGGATGACCTGCATGCGAGCAGTTTGGAGGACAGTTCCATCTTTTGGAATATAACTTTTTCCATAAATTTTTACAGCATGCCTCCCAGATAATTGGAAGATGTTCATAAAAAGGAAAAAAAAAGTCAGTAATTAATTATAACTGCATTTTCAAACAAAATAGAATTGCATACTATATATATATATATATATATACAGACACACCCACCCACACACACAAACAGTATGTGTGTATATATATATATATATATATATATATATATATATACTGTTTATCTTTATCTGTTTATGTATATATATTAAGACTCATTGTGAACAAAATATTTTAACAGGGTTTTTACATTTGCATAAAACATTATATCATGGTCAAAGATTATATTTAAAAATATATTAAATAGAGTGTTGAGAGTTTGTCATGGAGATCAATGTAAATAAATAATGAAGTTATTGACAGGCCAATGCGGGCTATTATTGAAGAAATACAAAGAAATCATTTGACAATAATCATAACAGAATCTCAAATCACGATAATCATAGTTTATTCCTTACCAATGCTTTTTGGATTTTTATTTTTTGTATAGTGATATGCAATTTGGCGTTTGAAGAAAAATCTCAATAGTCATATTTATCCTGGAAACTATTGACATAATATAAAGTCTTCATCTCAAATAATAATTTAGATATTTCATAGGAGATGAAGAAAATATAACACGATTCCTTTCAAGATTCTATTTCTTTTGTGCGTCTTGCCTGCACAGCCTTCCAACTACAAAAGCAAAACAACATCAGCAGAAACAGAAGCAATGTGCTCCTGGTTCCTTCTGCAGTCATACTTTAACACGTTATGATTTGCCTTCATGTTTCAATATTCATGTAATAACACACTCCATTGGTACGCATACACAATGCTCTAATATTATATTTGTGTCTCGATAATATACTAGTGCATGAGACTTATACTCCACACTCCTTAATAGGTCGATTATGAATGAAAGCACAAAGATTGCTTCAACATATTTAAAATGTTCATAATACCAATAATGTCAACATTTTATACTGTATGATATCTAGTCTATTTCATTTTTAACCCAATAAACTAATAACAGTATTTAAGACAAAAAGTCAGTTAATCTGCATAAGGTCTCTAGTACTGTGTAAACATGAATATTATACCCTTGTTTTTTGACTGATAATTTCAATTGCTTTATACATTAGGCTGATTGCTTTGGTACTGATTACAGTCTAAATTCACAAATTGTATTCTAATTTCTCTTTTGCCACTGCATATTAATCAGCAAATAGACAGGACAACTCTATTATTACCAGATTATCATTATCATTCATTCATTCTACATCAATTGTCCTATTTGCAATTGTGTACTTTCAAATTATTATGATTATTATTAAAATTATGATAATTAGAATGACAGTATTCATTCCATGAACTCACTTAGGGTATAGCATTATCTGTGGTGAAATAAAATGTGTTGCATTAGGTATGGTAAACAAAATGTAAAAAAAAGGTTTGAAATTGTCTATTAAAATAGAAATAGTTCTAGTTATTAAAAATGCTAGGCAACGCACACACACACACACACACACACACACACACACAAACTGTTCATTGTTATTTCGATGAAAATTGTTTTTGAACAAAAATATGAGGGCTAGGTTTTGGGAGTACAGGTTCTTTGCAGTTACAAATTCATTTATAAAACTTACATGTAAGGATCAAACAATATAAATGAAGTAAATAAATCTTATCTGCTACAAAGTGTATTTTGTGTTTTTATTTAGTTCCTCCTGCTCCGTACCCAAACTTCGTCTTCTAGAATGTGCATGTCTTTGATGGCGTACATAGTGAATGTGGTTTATATAGCCTTGATCAACACAGACTTTAATATTCTTAAATAAAACATACCTTTTTAAAAGCAACAAGACATAAACTCCACTGGATGGAAAGCGAAACACCCTCAGCTACAGAAAAACAAGAGAGACGATGGCTCTTATCACTTTTATTTTCCGCGATTGCCTGAGCCGGCGGTGTTGATCCGTATGCAAAGCGTGTTCATGAATATGCAAAAGAAGGCCGGTAATTGCACGTCAGCGTGGCAGCGCGGTAATTTGCGGCTCGGGATCCTGCAATCAGCGCTCTATTCATTAGCACAGGAGCCGTTTCATCTGCGGCCACTTGAGTCTGCCAATCACTCCCGCAGACACATGACATTACAAAAGCAAAATGAAAAAGTTTCAATTACCAGCCAGGCCTGTGCGTGGTGTAACAACCCTAAACACTATATTTAGGCTGCTTTATGCTCTGAATAGCTGTTACTGCATTGTGAAAGAAAAGGGAGAAAAACTTAATGAAACAAAATAATCTCATGCATTTATAACAAATTTTGCTGGACTGTAGGCTACAACACGAATGCTTGTTAGCTGCTATTTGTTCTGCACTGACAAAGACAATTGCTTCATGGAACAATTGAAATATCAAATATAACAGCGTGAACACTGGCAATTATGCATGTGTAGTTCCACAACCTGGTTCTAGGGGGAGCCCAAGCAAAGCTAAACTAAACCAACAGGTCTTGTTCTTCAACAATCAATTGAATTACTTGTGGTGGTCTTTCTGGACAACACCACTCACAACATTTCTCATGTTATGATTCTGAATGTTCCACTATGTTGTGATAAGCTTTGAGAATTAGGGTAACTGTTAGCCTAAACAATAACCACGTAGGATAGCCGTGAAATATTCTACAGTATTCCCACAGCTTTTCAGTGTATTGGAAAATAAAGTACATCACTGGATATGAAGAAAATTGAATTTATCACTGTAAATCTGGACCACTTCACTTTTTCTTGGATTTCAGATCAGCTGACGTTGGCCTTGGTGTCACTGACTAGTATCAGGCTTCTCTTGGAAATAGACTGTGATTTTCCCTGTAGTAATAGCAGGCAGCACACCACCCTAAATTGTATGATTAAGAAAAACAACAGTGAAAGAGATCAACCAGAAGTCATTCTGAATTATACAGTACTTGTGTGCCAACTTTTCACTGACATAAGAAGTTATGCGCATACCCTCTCTTCTCCCTCCATGCCTGGACTGAGACGGTGTCAGAGGCCTACAGGACGTTACCGCAGCCAGCGCATCCGCTGACAGGGTGGCCGCCACGACACCCCCGATGAGGGGCCGCGGACCAGGACAGGAGACCCGGGGCGGAGTCCCGCGCGGGTGGGGAACGCAGCGTGGCGCTGTGTACGCCGCCGAGCCCATAAATCAGCGGCTGATGACCCGGGGACGCGCCGGCCCTCCCGCCCCGGCTCGCGGCCGACGGCGGGCGCTCTCCGCACCTCCTCGCCGCCGATGGAACGCGGCGAGGGGAAATCAGGCCTGGCTGCCAGCGCCGCAGGAAGGGAGTTCCCCAGCGGTAGGAAAAGCGGGGCTCGCACAATAAAGAGCCCCTGTCCTGGGGACAGTCCACGCTGTGAATCCTCCATTGTTTCCCTCTGACACCGGCCGCGGTGCGCTCCAACGCGTTTCCTCTGCCATAAATCTGCCCCTGTGCTCCTGAACTGTCTCCCTGCTGCCCCCCTATTGTCTTCAGAGGAAACCTGGGCAATGGGACAGTGCCTCCCCCCTCCCCCCCTCCCCCTCACCACTGACGACCGTGAGCCTTGAAGGGCAAGAATGCTAAAGAGAAAACACATCATTGTGTTGCTATAAAGAGATGGTGTAATGCATGCCAAAACAACAAGAAACTCATCCATGTCCAGCTCCAAAACAGGCATAGCATCCAACCTCCTTAGACACATGTATTTTACATGCCGAGGTATGAGTGGTAACACTTCACATAGAATGGAAGCACTATGTAGCATTTATAATGCCTTAATAAGCACTACATAATGCATCATAACCAGTCATAAGATTATATTAATACAAAAGGATGCAAAGATAATAGCAACAGAGTACTTCACTCATTATAATATGATATTATTCCACTAATACCATGATGTTTCTCATGACATGCTTCATAACATTATATCAGTTGTTACAAACTGGTTATTACGTTTATGTACGATTAAGGGTTATAGCTTGTACATAAAGGTGATAGCTGATAAAGGTGCTAGGATGACCTGCTTCAACTTAAATGTTACTATACCATATACTTCAACCATTAGAAGTTTCCAAGGGCATGGAAAATAATGCATGAGAAAGATGTGCATGAAATTACCTCATTAGAGGAAAAGCAAGCTCATCTTCTTTCCTTGCACACAGACTTATTCTCTTCATCCCACACTGGAGCCAGGCATGAGCCCATAGCCTCTTATGGAAACTGTCAGCTGAGATGCCAATCAATCTTCATATCTTGGTCTGATTCACTAGCAGTGAGACCGTGATTACCTGAACCAGACTGGAGAAAAAACGATGAGAATGTGTGCAGAAGCAACAGACAGAAGAAGACTCCCAGTGACCATGTGGAACACACAGCAACTGGGAGTTGCAGTACAGGGCAGGACAGCAGTTGTGAAAAACTGAAACATATTGGACTTAAAAACGAAACTTCAGAAAACAACACAAGTGCTTTTATCAAAGTCTCTCAACGGCATTGATTTCCTTAAATCTGCTCCATGTATCAAAAGGCCCAGCTGCAGGTACCAGATTTAATATTGCATAATTTCAGTCGGATGTTTGGCCAATATGCATAGAATTTGCTGTTTTTACAAGTGTGAAACAGGCAAGGCAGAAGCTGTTTGAAGTAGGGGGCCGCTGAAAAATCTGCAATGAATTAAAAACAAATTTTTTAAATCAACAAAACCTTTCTGTGAGATGACTGTTGGGGTGAACCCACCTCCACTGAAGCCTGGAAGTCCACAGATCATACAGAGGGGGAGGAAATAAGGAGTCTGCACGAGAACTTTCATATTTTAAAAAGTGAAGATGGAGCATGCTACAAACAATTATATCTGGACCCACTTACAACTGTTCTTTGTGGTCACACGACCATAATAATCCCTCTGACAAAACCACATAGTAATCAAGCATTATTAAAGAGGGAGGATCAAACTGTGTATTGCATTGTAAACTAACAATAGTCTAGTTTCATAAGCATAACAAAAGAAAATTAAATATAGATGTCGCAATAAAACAAAACAAAATAATTAACTGAAATAACATTTCTGTCTGATTAAATGCATTTAAAGTAGATGTTGTGGCAGTCTGGTCACTATGGTTAATTGGGATGGTAAATACTTTTATAGACAATTTTTCCCTTTTTCTCACAAACAGAGAATTGCTAATTGTGCCTTCGCTGTCTAATTCTCCACTTGGAGCCAGGAGGATAAGTAAGTAAACGACCGTGCCGCTCCCGCCGCTCCTGGCCCCCACACCCACGCGCGCACCGCAGCTGAAGTTCCTGCACTCTGGTGACGCAGTCGTCCCATGAGCGAGTGGCTGTTCTCCCCCCTACAGGCCACAGAGACCCACCAGAGCGCTAGCACTGATTAGGGAAGCATGACCCTCGCTGACAACAACCGGTGGACTTAGGGCCTCCACTAAGTCATTTGAGAGTCAGTGTAAAAAGCTCACAGAAAGCTGGCCACAGCACGGTGAATATGGTTTATGCCGCAAGCGTGATGGACCCTGTTGTTTTTATAGTTGGTTGCAGTTTCTTGTGTTCACACTTGAAGGGGGTAAACAAAATAAATAAAATAGTGAACGCGGTGCACAGGGTGAATGAGGGAGTTTATGGCGTTCTATTCCACGCGAAGCGACAAACCACAGCGAGGTGCGACGGTGCCCGGGGGCCGGCGTCTCGGTGCGCGCCCCTGAAAGGCCCGCTCAGGCGCACAGGAGTCCTGCCCTTCCCTGCTCCCAGACATGTACCTGTCACGCCTCTCCACACCGTGGGTGGTGCTGCAAAAGGATCATTCCGTTTGACAGCAGCTATTTCGCTAATCCAAAACAACAGCTGTAAGGACTGGTGGAAAAAAAAAAGAAAAGTGAAAATTGAATCAGCATGTAGACCTGAGGGGGGGAAAAGAACCTAACACTTTTGTTTTGAAAAAAAGAAGAAGAAGAAAGGAAAACGAATGTGATACAAGTGGTGGATTGCGCCGATATGACACAGGCTCTGCTCGGCTGCCAGGCCGCTCAGGGCTAGGAGCTACACGGAAACAAAATATTCACCGTGGGGCCGACGGGGTCCCGGAGGACAAGCTGAGGTCCAGGAGTGGGCTGCCCACACCAGCTTATTAGCATCCAGGCTATGCAGTCACAGGATAGGGTAAAATACTTACAGCACAAATTAGCTCATTATGCATCTGATCGAGCTTTTCCAAAAAAGAAAAAAAAAAAAAAAATCCCAGGGGGTGGCTCTCTTATTCAAGAACACCTTAATACAATACATTAAATCAAAGTCCATACAAATGCTGAAAATGAATATAAATGGGTCAGTTTTATTCACTATGGCAGTGATTTTCATATTGATATATATTGGTATGTTGAGTCAATGTCATGTGTACCATAAGGATAGTTGAAGTGGACTGTCTGCCTCTTGATTGCATCAATTAGCGTTCTATTCATCACCAGCAGAGGGAAAGAAATAATTGGGTAGGCAGCGATGATTACAAATTCATATCTTCATTTTACAGCCAACACACTGCTGCAGCAGAAAGTCTGAATGCTCTCTGTGCCCGCTCGTGTGCCCCCCCAGGTGAAAAAATGAAAAGAATGGTGAGATGTGCAATGGCAACTGCAGTCACATCTTTGCCACACTTTAAAAACAACATCTGCATGCATCTACCGCTCTCCACTGAGACTGGATATGTGATACAACTGGAACAGCCTGCAGAATTTAAATGTTTGGTACATCTCTGACTCAGAAAAACACAGCAATATTACACAGGGCTAAATGCAGTGGAGTGTGTGTATGGAATATGGAGTTCCATTATATGGTGATATGATATATATGAGTGAGAGAACAGCAAACTCTTAATCTGAAAAATCATCTGCAGTTCAAGCCAAAAATCTTTATAAATTCATAAAATACACATAATTATTTTTGTGTATAAGTGGGAATTCACAAATTTTTCTTATGGTGATTTGTTTTATTTTATCATTCATTTTTATGTTAAGAACTAACTGTTGAATGCAAATTAAATTATTTTGGCTTGTGAATCAAATAATGTCCTCAACTGCTACTGGAATTCACCATACAAACTCCACAATGAAAGCTGCACCAATATAACAAAAATAATAGGGTTAAACTGTTGCCACATCCTGGTATATTTGATATAATTTTGAGGTACCCCAGGGGTCTATTTTGCTGAAAGAACATCTCATTTTCTTATTCATTTTTTGCTGTTATGGTACCTCAGAAATTTTGACAGTGATGGACCACAAGAAATATAAATCTGAGGGTTTGTCTGGGTCTGTGACTTGGCTGTGAAGGGAGGTTCCTGTTGGTTTGGGCCAAGCAGCATTCCTGGAATCAAGAGACGTCTGGATTCTCTCATGCTGGTGTTTTCAGTTACCAGAAACCAGTTATGCTGCCTCCCTTTGAATGACATTTGAAAATGTTCAGAAATATCCATTGAAGCTGGAGGAACTACTTGCTTTGTAATAAATGTAGCTTTGCAGCAAACAAATGTGACATGACATAAAGGTGGACTGACATGTGCATAGAGTGACAGAAAATGCTCCAGGTTGAGCTTGCCGTCACGTGCAGATTTTGAAGATGCTGCAATTCAGATCTGATTGCAGAGGCCCCGTTGCTACGACAACCCACACAAAGCAGCCCTGCATCTTGGAAATAAGTAGCAACAGATGCTCTGCTGACCTCAGCCACTTCCTGGAAACGCAAATTTGTCAAAATAAAAAAGAGAGTCAAGTTAATGTGGTGGAAGGGGGTCGAGATTCTGTGTTCTGTGCTTCAGTCTGTCCCGTCCAATTCTCTCACACAGTGTTGAGAAATCAGACAACAGCCGCGTTTCTTCAGGAGAGGACCTGACATTCTGCTTACAATACTTTTGCAGCTCAGAGCCATTCTGGAAAGAGGCTACCTGCACAACGACTGCCCATGATAAAAAAACACCTACTTTTTTCATTTTAACCATTGTTCTAGGGGAGTTATCCTGCTGATGTTTGGAAAATCTTAAAAAGCAGAGCATAACCTGATTTCATGTTTTAGTGGGAGGACAACAGAGACGATGAAGGCTGAACCTTCTCCTCAGGTTTGTGTGACAGGATTGTGTGCCCAAGGGTCCAGCCCAGCTTAAGATAAACAACTGAGATCTGCTTTACAATGGTCTCATTAGAAACCTGTTCCTTTATACAGTGGATGGAACTGGATGTGTAGGTTTAGGAACATGTTTTCTCTACTTCCATTCAGTAAAAAGAGAGTTCTGAACATGAGCCATTACTATCATCGGTATTGTCATTATTTATGTAGTGCACGCCCCTATCCAAAGGAGGGCTCCAGCCGGGACTTTGAGTCATTATAACACAGATGATAAACCATCCCGCTGTAAACTATTGTTAGGCTCAATTTCCTGACGTTGTCGTGGAATGGTTAGTTAAGGAGCTGTGGAGCAGAAGAGATCGGGTGGCTTGTGTCCAGGCAGTTTGCGGTGATAGGACTGAGCTTTGATAGGGGCGCATGATTTAATGCTGTAATGCCTCTTGTTCCTCAATCTTCCGATCCGGAGTCCGGCGGAAGCAATCAGAGTATCAGAGGAACGATTTGGCCGCCCTGGTATCGCAAAAAACTGTGGAAACACGCGCCATTGCACTCACATGCGATCAATTATTTCTCAAAATTATGCAAGGAATTTCAGCCATTAGCTCTGAAGCATGATTATAGTGAGGGTAATAAGAGGTCGCAGAATAAACACATTTGGGTAATAGATCCTGCTGAGCTGCGTGTGTTGGCTGTGGGGAGGTTGGGGGGTGGTGTCACCATTGGTAACACCTCCATGTGTGTGGCAGCAGGAGCCTCAAAGAACCCCTAATCGCTGGGGCCAGAGGGTACCCCATAATCCTGCGAACTCTGATACGTGCTAACCGGCTACGGTGGCAGCAGATGCTTCCATTAGCACATCAGCACCATGCTGCCGATAGCACACTGTGGAGAGGGGAAGCCCGTTATGATCTTTGTGTGCCAGATCACTCTGGTGCCCTATCTCCACAGAATTAGAAACAGGAAAGAAAAGATAAAGAAAGCCGAGCACACTACCATATGGTCGTAAAACCACAGGTTTTGCTCTTACTTATTCCTGAACGCGTTCAGACTGGAAATAGCTGGACCTGTCATTTTGTTTATCTTTCTTAGAGCGAGCCAAACACAGAGACCAGCCTATTGGCATTCTCAGACACTGGGTAACTCTCTGCAGAGTTAATATCAAAATAGATTAAAATAAATTGTCTGATAGTTCCCAGTTAGCCAGAAAACACTTCATGCTCTCAATTCTGAAACCTAAACAGAGTCTAACTGGTAGAATAAAGACTGCCTTCTCTCTCTCTCACTGTTAAATATTGTCTTGAGGCAAGACCTCACCAGTATAGATATCAATGAAGGCTGAATGTTGCACTGGACGTTACTGTACATTATGGTAGGCAAGAGATGTCTTATGTATTTTGTGGCATTTGGAATGTACTGTAAGCGTGCTAATGCTAACCCATTTGAAACATATTGATCTGAGTGTTATTATTATTATTATTATTATTATTATTATTATTATTATTGCTAGTAGTAGAGTATAGTAATAATAGATGTATGTTAAATACCCTTTTTACAGTATCAGAAAAAAACACTTGTGTGCTGATGATATAAATACTGTGACTGGACAAAAATTCAAAAGCTTTGGTCGCTGTGGTACAAGGCAAATAAACATAATCAAAGATATTTGGTAAAAATGGCGCTTATGCCAAGATATAAACACGGTCCCAGTGTGGCCACAGAGAGAGGAGAATATGCAGGGCTTTCAGAGCAGGTTGCTATTGAGCAGCTGACAGTTTCGCCAGTGCATGAAGAATTACTACAGCATTCTTCCATTCTGTCGTAACCATAGAGAATAAGGAGTGTGTGTGACACGACTTTGCACCTCGCTCTCAGTCACATCCAGAGTTGGGTTTCTCCTTTGTGCTTAATTACTTGGCCTAGCTGGCTAACATCAGCGAAACCCACCCTGACGAGTCCACGGATGGGGAGAGGGGGGGAGGGGCTGCAAAGCTGGACTGAACTTGTCGTCCCCCTGTCCCAGGGGTTTGGGGGAAATGATAATCACAGGATCTGGTCGAGACACCAGAGACACCTTCCCTCTCCAAAATAGTCACAGCCCTGTTTTGCTTTTCTGATAATTGTAGGCAATCACCATGCTCTGTGCCATTCTGTTATTCCCTCTCTGGTTTACCTTTGCGCCAAACAAATAGAGCCAGCATTGCATATTTCAATTAATTTCTGTATCAACCATGGGACATCTTCCACTTATATAATAAAAAAGCAAAAAATGGATGACAATAGCCCTGATTCTGAGAGACCTGTTCAATGCATATATCAATCCACATAATACTGCATCTCAGATATATTTGTAGATTTATAATAAGAGCTCCAGTATCAACTTTAATGTGTATTTAGGCTACAATTTGATAGTGTACATCATTTCAGAGCATAGGATAGCATTAGATCAGGAGCCATTACATTTCCAATGTGTCATTGGAAGGTTCTAACAGATGGGTCAGGATCTTGCCTTTTGACCTTATTCCGGCCATTTAATATTCAACACATACTCAATCAGAGGCAGGGCCATGAGAAATCACAGTCTCCATGCTCTAGCCAGACAGCTGCAGGCACATGATCAATCTGAAGTGAACGCCCAGCACCAATAATACAGCAGAGGCACACTGTTACTTGTGCTGAGGATTACACTGCACCAGGGGGGCTCACTACCAGAGAAAAGCTTTCATCTTGAAAATACATTGACAAATCTTGCTCAAGTAAAAAGGGCAGATATGAAAGCAGCGTTAACGGAGTTAGCAGATACACTGTTGTTTATTTGCGAAAGTTCTCCAGTAATGAGCCTGGTAACAGGCTGCATGGGATCTGGCAGGGTCCAGGGACCTCCCTCCCTCTCTTGCTCAAAATGAATTTGGCTCTGGAGGCTCTCGTCAGTTGTTCTCACTTCAGGCTGGGCTGCAGGCTTCCTTGGCCAGGCCCCTGGGATGCAAAGCTGTATGTTTGCTGTTACAGGACAGATGCCAGTGCGCGTCTCCGCTCTCAATACCAGCTCTGGCCCGGGACCGTCGCTGCATTACGCTTTGGACGCAGCGCTGGTCGGCTGTTCCGATTGGGCCGCGGTTGGGCGTGGCGCAGAGTCGGGGGCGGGGCGAGCGCACCGCGGGACCCGGAGCATCAGAGCCTGGCGTAGAAGCGAGGATAAACATAGGAACTTTCCACTGTTTGTTTCTTCTATTTATTTTTGTCTGTGTTGTTTTCTCAGCATCGCAATGCATCACTTGACATTACCCAAGTAAGTTTGAGCTGCAGTGCATCAGCTGAAAGCAATTTACTGCCGAGAGCAGCTGCCAGGCGGATAAGACTTTCCCTCGTTCGTTTACTTTGAAATGCTCTTTTTTATATCCAAAATACACAAGGCAGCTAAATTGCTGACATGTGTGTGAGGGGCAGTGAAATCCTGCATTCTTTCATGCCCCTCTATGCAAAACTCCCCATTGTTTATTTAAAGAACGCAGAACACTTTAGCACTATTAAGAAACATGTCATATAGTAAACTAAAGGTTTCCTCCCAGGAAAAATCCCCATTGGTTTATTTTTCTTTGCAAAGTTATTTTAGTTTTGACTCACAAACTCCCTGCGTTCACAATTAAGCAAAGTCTTCTAATTGGGTTGTATACAGCGGGACACTAACAGGCAAAGCAAATGTGGAAATCCTGTGCTTATTTGTGCACAGGGCTGGAGGCTGGGACACTGGAGCATGGTGATGGACTTGGTAAAGGTGCAACCTTTCTTCTCCCTTGATTCCCTTTTGCATTGTTTTCTTCTGGCACAGGTTAAAGTGTAAATAAAAACATGTACATAACTAATTTCTCAATAAATCTCAAAAAAAGATTACAATCGGTATTTTAATAAAAAGTAAGCATGATTACATTTTCATTTAAAAATAATTACTCATCTCTTATGATAACTTAATTACACAGTTGCATATCTTAGATATCTACGTGTGGAAAGCATTTGAAGGCACAGGATTACAGGGCCTGTCACTTTTCAATGAGTTGGCGATCACGGGACCTTTTAGAATGTGTGGAGCCAAAATGTACTAAAACCCTGTTGGAGTTCTCAACTGCATTTGATCTCCAACACACCTTGGACATAGTTCAACACAACACCAATGAGATGTGAAGCCATTATTCAGCACAAGCCTGTATACAAAGCATTATGCACATAATCTGCTGTATGTGTGGTACCATGCGTGATAACAGTTATCTTTCAGGCAAGAAATCTTCTTTAACTGCTGGAGAAGTAAAAAGCGAGCAGAGAGCATTTGTCAATGTACTGTTGACAGTTATACGTCAACCTTTGTCTGCTGATCAACAGTCCTATGATCTTCAGCAGTGTGTGAACACTTTTCAAAATATGGAAGAATCTATTTGAAATTCATGTTCTACTGGAAAACAAAATCAGATAGAAGTGGAGGGATGAACATTAAATGGATGCTACACCTCCTCTTACCTTGGTAAAATTAAGAGCAAGCTTCAAATCGTTCTGATATCAATGCACAATGTATGAATAATGTCTGTCCTCATGTGACATCAGCTTGACCTGGATGTTTGCAATGCAGCAGGCTACATCCTACTACTAAATTCCAGAGTGACAGAAAAGTATTGTCATATGGGAAGGAATTATGTAGATAACACCTGACGATGTCAAGGCATTTCCAGGCAATGTGTTTGAGAGGCAAGATCCTCTTGCGAAACGCAGAGCATTGTGCATTCACAGATGACTAAGCTTGTAACTTCCTTCTATCTTCATCACGGCTGTTGCTTCCGAGCTGCAGCTGCGCTGCACCTTTTTCCTGTAAACAGGATTTTTACATCCCACACTATCCCGACAAAATTCCCCCCAAATTTAATCCAATGAAAATATATCGACCAAAGGTAATGGACGTTAAAGTGCAGGTCATTGCTTGTTGGAGCACCACTTCATATCAACCACAACCAATTTTCTGCTGATGGTCTTTAAGAATCGAATGAATATCAAAATACTAAAAAGGAAAACACCCCCTATGGACATTGCGACTGATTTCACAATTGAACTTATGGCTCCATGAAGCATTTACATAATCTTTTTTTCCACTATTAATATTGATACCTATGACTAATTCCCCCGCTTCAAAACATTTCCATATCATTTAGCCATAATTATATAGACGTTTGAGAAATTATTACTGTTTTGAGATGTGCAGAAACACAGTCGCACTGTAATTACTTTAGGTTCATGCTCTCTTTTGCACTTTCACATAGCGTGGTTGTTAGAATGAAGTTGTTAAGTTCTTTTATGTAACATTTGCGTATGTCACAAGCACGTGTCGGTTAAGTTTGATCAGACTGGGTCCTCTTTCTGTTAATCATTTGTCATTTTTAGACCTTGAAATAAAAATTCTGATACCGTTAGACTTTCAGAAACATTTTTTTCTCATAAGAGAAGAATGAAAACCTGTATGAGGCTAGTATAATTCAGAGAGCGAAGTAACAGTGAACATGGGAATAGTGGCCATTACTCTGGCATGACCCGTAAACACATACAGAGACAATCAGGTGGAACTAACTCTCTTTACCTGTACAAACTCCCAAACTGTCAACTGAGAAAAAGACCATTTCATGTGTTATACATTTCAGACGATTCAGCCAGGGTTTAGGAAAGAAGACAATCCTCAATGAGTTGAACGCTGAGAGATCAACCTGCCTTGACTGTGACTAAGACGACATCACAACCGTTTTACTACCCCTGAACTCACCTGGCTGCGGGGCTTAAATCAGAGGAAACTGAATACATACCAGAAGCAGGAAAGCCTCTGGGAAGGAGGCGCTGGAGGGAAAACAATCGCAAACAGAGGAGACGCGGAGGAGACCGTGCGCCAAGCAGACAGTGATTCAGACCTGGGTGGTGCAGGGGAGGGGTGTGGCGCTGCTTTGACTGGTGGCCCACCAAGGGCCCAGAAACCAGAGATGCCAGGAAGGCATAACCCACCTTGACGTGCATGTGAAACCCAAGTTGAGCGCGGAGGACCAACAGACATGTCCCACCAACGCAGCTGAGCTGCACTGCACAATATGTGCTCTCTTTTAACTAAATCTGTTTAGATGAGCACACTGGGGAGGAATTTCTCCAGCAACCCCCGCTCCCCCTGCCCAAGCCCCCCACACAACTGCATTAAAACACCATCCATAGAGATGTATGGAATCGGCGAACTACCACATGAAACATATACCACCAACCGAGCGTACTTTGTGCGCATTTGTATGTCTGCCTGACAAATGCGCACACCAGCGTCGTGCCCGCAAACCAGTGCCAGCATGCTCGGGCTTACAGGGATCAGTTGTGGACCCTAAAGGAAGACAGATAAAGTCAATAAGCCATTCCTCTGTACCCAAAAGCTAACCATTCAGGGAACAGTGGAACCGCATAAACAAGCTCTCTCTTTCTCTTGCTCTCTCTGTCTTTCTCTCTCTCTCACACACGCACACACACAGAGGGAGAGGGAGAGAAAGACTCACATCCTCCCCTCTGTCTCCCACCATCTGTGGGGAACACAAGCTCTGCGGCAAATCTAGAAGTGACAAATACACAGTTCATCCACTCCCACCCCACCTGGAACTGCTGCTGTTTTTGACAGTCTTTCATCGTCCATGCATGGCCTCATAATGTCTGCCTGCACGCTGCACAAACAAATACTCTGTGGGACAGATTCAGTGTTACTGTGTCTTACGCATATCAATCAGCAGGCAGGGAACTGGATACGATTTAACAGCTCTGAGACCAGAGAAATACTTCCTCAATAGAAAAAGAAGGGAAGGGGGAAAACAAGAAAGGAGAAACATCAGAGAGGCAGGAGGAAAAGGGAGAGAAAGCAAGAGAGAGGGAGGAGCAAGTAAAGGGAGAGGGAGAAGGAAGAGGAATGAGAGATGAACTGAAGCAGGTTAGTTAAACTGTGAGGAGCTGGCTCACAGTAAACCAAGCTGAGGATCCAATTCTCCATGTGGACACAGCGACGAACAGTGGGGAAAAACGTTGCTTATTTTTCCTCATTCAGAAAATGATGAATCGCGGCTGAAATTTCAACAAACAATGCCATATATGACACTGCCGGGCGCCCCATCTTGCGCGGGGGGGAGAAAAGGATTTGGAGCTCGCACGAACATGGAGCTGGGCTGTAAATAGTCCTGAAGGCTGTATCTCAGGAGGAGTAATGACGGCCTGGTCTCCGGCCAAAACAAACAGGAGCCTGCCCGGGAGGATCTGCACTCTCGTGCTTTCTTTCCTCCTTTTCAAATTCAGACTCCCCCCTCTCCTCCCCCACGCAGCTGTCAGCAGCTGGACCTGTCACTCACTGAGAATGTCCTCAAATGAAGGACCCTACGCCCTACACCTCTCAAGAGCTCTCTTGTTGGTCCCAGAATACACAGTGAAAGACCACCTTTACCAAGCTGAATTCGTGTACCGAGCATTCCCCAAGTGTGAACACTCCCTCCTTGAGCACATAATAAACAATTACCATGAAGTGCACCTGTCAGTCATCTTTTGACTTTTGGTATTTGTCATGGGTGTTTGGTCATGGGAATACCAAAAGGTATGTGCTTATTTGTGTTGTGGGAAAGATTTCAGTTATTGAAAAAGTGGAAACACCAATGTGTTATTTACTGAACACAGCTTCTTTTGTTTTTAGGGGTAACTTAAATCAAGATAAACTGGATATCATTGAATTCTGAATAGCAGGAAGCACTTCCAAAAATATGACACTTTAATTCATGTCATCACACACTTCATATATAACAGACACAAATTGTTATACAGCAAGCATGCAATGATTTTTTTACAAAAATAGGCATGAGAACACAGATTCATTGTTTTAGGTTTGCTTGTATGAAAAAGCTTCCCTCACAACACAAGTAGGTTCATACTGCAACTAAAGACCTGTAATACCCTTGGGCAGCAAGTAAATAATAATGTTAGTGCTAGTACCTGAAGGAAATAAAACTGCTATCCCCCTTTGCGCCAAAATAATACTTGTGACGTGCAAACCAGAAAAAAATAACCGTAAGTTATAAGATATTATATTATTATAGAGCAATAACTCTCCTGAGCTGTCTTGTCTTGGTCAGATAGTTGCAAATAATAACGCACACCTTGGTGGTCGTTTCAGAACACAAGAGAATGTTTCATATGAAATGCACCAATAAGAATGCAAACAGCCCTGCATACTGTTGCTACCTAGAAACGCTTGTCAAGTGTCCAATGCCCCAGATTCCATTTTCAGTCAAGCATATATGGCATGTTTTTATGGCAAACTTTAAGAAGAGGACAGCTGTCTGGACAGTGAGATTCAAATTCAATAGCTACTGCAGAAGCTGTCAAATAGCAGATCCCTGGTTCAACAGTTGCCCCAATTACAATAATTCACACAAAGCTTTTTTAAGTTATATTATTTAAACCAATGGAGGACATTTTAAACACTCGTGAAATGTGTTCCATTAAATTTATTTTCAAATTAATTAATACATTACTTTCACCTGTACACCAGCAGGACTTAACCATATAGCATAGAATACAATAGAAGTATGCATACGTATATATTGTAAGATGGGGGAATTTTACGGACTTAAAGACTCTTTATGGGGGGTTTTGCAGACAAAGACAAAATCAACTCATAGCTCATAAAATTAACAGTTTTGATCCAACATACCTTTTCAAATCATTGCATTATTATTGTTTACATATCTTAATAATGGATATGTATATTAACATTTGCACACCTGTGGTTTTGTAAGGCTTTTCACATACTGTACTATTGCCGAGATGTCAAAAATGAGAGTACATTTGAAATACACCTGTGGTCTTGCTATATGCTCTTGAAGCTGGGCAACATCTGTTTTTGTCAGCCTAGATTGTGTGTTCATGAGAGTTTTTCTTTGTATACAGTTTTGCAATTTCAGAATTATTTATGAGATTGTCAAATTTGTTCCACCTTGTTGATGGGGCGACATAGCTCAGGAGGTAAGAGCGGTTGGCTGGAAGTCGGAGGATTGCCGGTTCGATCCCCCGCCCTGGGCATGTCAACGTGCCCCTGCGCAAGACACCTAACCCCTAATTGGTCCCAACGAGCTGATTGGTACCTTGCATGGCAGCCTTTCACTGTTGGTATGTGAGTGTGTGTGTGAATGGGTGAATGAGAGGCATCAATTGTAAAGCGCTATACAAATGCAGTCCATTTACCATTTGATAATAAACCATATATGGCTTTCTTTTTTGATTTTGCGGTCACAAAGGTGACACAGTGTGGGTGTCAGTATTATAGTCTAGACACAATATGGGGTACAAAAGACATGTGCTCTTGATTTAAATTGAAGTGTCATTAACCTTTGAACAGCACTGAAGTTAACAAATGTGGACATTTCCGAGGTGTCTTTAGGCAAAGAAATATCTGCTAATACTCTGTAAAGTTCAGTTCTCATTATTTGTTCATTCTTATTTTTGACCACTGCAACCTAAAGTATATGAGACAAAGGAGCAAAACCAAAACACTAATCCAAGACCATTCATTTTGGAAGTGCGCGATTGTGGTACGGCATGTGACCAGATTTAATACATAATAAAAAAATTGAACACTTAATTTTCCCGGCATTTCAGCTTCTGAATTTCATGTGATAACACAGCTTCTTTTGCTGTTGCTTGACCTGCTGTTCCATCACCACCGGAGAGATTAAACATTTTTGACCTATGAGCTCAGAGGGTTAGCACTGTTCTGATGAACCCCGTGGCCATCCCAGCAGAGGGTGAACAGGAAGTGAACAAAGAACAGACAAAAAAAATTCTGTTATCCTTGAGATCTTATTGTACATTGTTTGGCGCACTTGCACCTGTATTAATATGTACGCCAATGGGTTGTGGGTTCACACTCCAGGCAAGATTTGGCTTTGGTACCCTTGAACAAGGCACTTCACTTCAATTCTGGTTCTTCATAATTTGAAACTAATGTATCAGATGTAAAATTTAATGCTTGTATATACTAGAAGGCTTAGAAATACTTATAGGGAAACCTATAAGAAAGTCTAAGAAAGTGACAAACAACAGTTCACATCTCTGTGAGTGAGTGTTCAGGGGAAACATGAAGTCACATCCCTATCTAGCATCAGAGAGGTCAGTGCACACATTCAGAAGAACATAATATTTTTACATCCTTTATTTTATAGGTAAGACCAGATGCAGTTGGCTTCACCAACTCAACTATGCTTTGGCATCAATGCTCTTACCCCTTAACACTGAGCAATGTACTCCTCCAATATACTTCCAAATCATAAACCGCACTGTTTTATAGATCAAAAGAGATGAACATCTCTGACAACAAATGATAATTTGTAGGCACCTGAACAGGGGTGTTCATGTAGCAATAACCTGAGAAGTCCTGGCTAACTGATCTGCAACCTTGTTCTGGTCGGATGAAGCCAGTTCTGCTCCGCTGATGAAGGACTCCTGGTAATAGTTGGTTAACACAGACTCTAAAGAGCAATGTCACAGCTATACGATTCAATCAGGAGATCTCAGATAGTTTTTCATGATAATTCATTATACTAGCAATCAACTGGCAATCTCACCTACAACTTAAAAAAGAATGTCTTTATATAAAAATGAAATTGTTTCAGTGAAATTTATATTAACATAAACCATATGTTTTTCTTGTATACAGTGCAGTCCATAAGTATTTAGGCAGTGGCAAAATTTTTGTTGTTTTGGCTTTATACTTCAGCACACTGGGTTTGAAATGAAGAATGAATATGAGGTTAAAGTGCCCATATTGAGTCACTTGTATAGGAAATATAACATGTTTCATACATAGCTTCCCCCATAAGAGACTATAAATAATTAGACAAATTAACATAATCTTAAATAAAGTTGTCATAATTAATAGTTGGTTGCAAATGCTTTACATTCAATGACTGCCTGCAGTATGCGAACCATAGAAATCACCAGATGCTGGGTATCTTCCCTGGTGATGCTCTGCCAGGCCATCTTCAGTTCCTGTTTGTTTCAGGTGCTTTTTGTCTTCAGTCTTGTCTTCAGCAAGTAAACTGCATGTCCAGTTGGATTTAGGTCACATGATTGACTTGGCCAGCCAGAACATTCCACTTTTTGGCTCTAAAACTACTTGGTTACAATATTATTGGACTCATTGTCCTGCTGCAAGGTGTAGTGCTATCCAATGAGTTTTGAGACATTTGGCTGGATCTGAGCAGATAAGATGTTTATGCACACTTCACAATTCATCCTGCTGCTGCTATCAGCAGTCACAACATCAATAAAGAGACGTGAGCTAGTTCGAGTAGCAGCCATACATGCCCAATCATAATACTTCCTCCACCACGTTTTACAGATAAGGGGGGTGCTATGGATCAAGAGCAGTTCCTTTCTTTCTCTTTCCTCTTTCCATCACTTTGGTACACGTTTATATAAATCTCATCTGTCCATCTGCTTGAATATTGGGGGGGTGGTGGGGGAGGTTTGAAATGCAACCCTCTAGGGGGGTCCGGAGTCATGCCACCCAGAATAATTTTTTTATAGAACGACTGTAAAATTGTGAAATGATAAGTCCTGGTAAATTCTAAGGGGAAAATACTTCAGATTACTGACCAGCATATGCCAATCACATCATTTTTATTATATGAAATTATTTTTGCCATACAATGAAAAGACATCAGACCATATCAGATGACTCAAAAACAAGTCTCTCTAAACACACTGCATGGAAATTTAAGCATTACTTCAAACTCATATGACCTGATGACTGTGTGATATCGGGGAGAGAACAAAACTGTTTCCAAAATGCTTTCAATATTTATTTGCTTCTATCAATGTCATTTGTGAACAATGGGAATATTTACAGAATGGGAACACGAATTGGCTAGTTTGTTTGAGTGTTTTAGCACCGCTGCCTCGTCGGACCCTTGCTTTGTGAAAGTCCAGGATTGTATTTCTTTCCTCTTCCAGCCCGGGCTTCCTGCATCAGGGCAGAGTCAGCTGACCGTGACCCCTCCCCCACCCCCACCTTCCTGTGCAGGTCCACGGGCCGCGGCCGCCACGAGCCCCCGGGCACCGCCTCCATCTGCAGGGCTCCCCCCGGCCGCCCGAGCATCGCCCAGGTCAGGACCACCTCTGTCAGCCGCTTCCTGCGCGGGCCGCGGGCACGGACTGCACCCGGGGGGACAGTGCTGGGGCTCTCTGACAGAGGGGGCTCCTCTGCTCCAGCAGGGCTCATTACCCTCCAGGGGCAGCTGAGGCACGGAGAGCTGGCACACACACCCAGCCGGCCAGTCAATCAGCCTTCGGAGGTACACCAGGCCTGGCTGTAGCACGCCGCCGGCCTCCGCCGCAGCCTCGGGGCCAGCTCTTAATTAATCACATTAATGGCCCGCTCCAAAGTGAAGGCAAACATATGGCTTCACCAAGACCAGGGGAGATCACGCTCTGCCCTCAAATTGAATGTTTATTGTTCTGGTTCTTCGAGAATATATATTTTTATTGAGGTGCACCGCTTTCAAACTGGGTCACCAGAACTGTGAGCAAGACATTCCGCAAAGGTATTAAAACCGCCCAGTAGCCTAAGATTGCAGAAGTATTGAAATGCAGTCTTTTTAAGGGTTGCCACACTTACCTTAATCCCTAATGGGGGAAAAAAACACCAAATGACATTTCTGAATTCTTCTGCATTCATTAAGAGTGGCCAAACCACAAGCTGTTTACACAGCTCCAGTCCCACCTCCCATCAATCAAGTCTCCCCCTAAATGTAAAAATATACCTACAGGTTATCCTGTACTTCCACAGTTAAGAAGCCTTTCTTTACCCGGGTGATCGAACACCATTGGGTCTTTCTGACTCCCAGTGTTGCATTTCCCTTGATCTGAAACTCTAATGAACTGCAGGGCCCCAGGCTTGTAATGCGCGTTACTGGCAGGGACAGGCTCTCCCTGAAAATCGAACGTGCCTTCGCTCTCCCCTGCCAAGGAAACGTCAGGTCGAATTCAGCTAAGACGGCTCCCACCGCAAGCCGACATCAGCTCACTCTAGTGGTTCAAAGGGAAAGACTTTATGTGAAACGACAATGGACTGGTACGAGGCACAATCACTTCAGCATTGTGCCTGCCCACACACAGGAAAACCCTGAAAGCTTAATTTGCTACAGCTAACTTTGATTTAATATGCTTGCTTTTCACTGCATCAGCTACTCCTATATCTTTAGATATTATTAGTCATATCACATATTTTGCACTACAAAGGATGGGAGACACTGTCGGCTGGGCATAGAAGTAATCTCACAGAACAGATGTAAAGTTACGCATGTAGTTTTTAAATTGATAAATTGACTAGTCCAGAGAGACAGTGCTGTGAAGTCCAGTCCAGCGGTCAATGAATTAGCATAAAAGGAAAGAGTCTCAGGTCTGGAAGGACAGCTTCTGGCACTGAACTAGCATTCTGTTCCAGAGACTAGTCTCTAGGTTGCAGTACGGAAGAAGGGGAAGGGGGGTGTTGGCCGCAGCCTGTGGGTAATGACCCTAGATCCCAGAGGACACTGACACAATGCAAAAACAGGTTTAACTTCAAACATAACCCCAGGGGTAAGGCGGGAGGCAAGATATTGCCTCCAAAACAAGACACGACTTACCTCATGGACATACTTTTTTTTTTTCAAAGGGCAGGGTTAGAGGAACAGTAGGTCAATACCAAAGGGTCAGAGCAAACGGAAATGGTGAGCACTCTCCTGCAGCACTGCTGCAACCAAATAACAGGGCAAATTAGGCCACTCGCTTGGGGATGCATTTTCTTTCGGGGTAAAGGAATTGTGATTTGCATCGAAACCAAGGGGACATTATGAATGATTAGCACAGTGAACATTACATTTTGTGATCCTGCCAGATCACAATGAAGTCACAGTAATGGCACAGATGCTAATGAATGATCACATTCTCCAAAAGTTTAAACTCATATTTTATTCTATAATAATATTACAGAAATGGTCTGAGACAACAGGAACTGCGTCATGCACTCTCTGGCCCAAGAAGACTCAAGGGTAGCCGTGCAGAACTTGACAGCAGGAATGGTGGGGTCGGGCGTGGCAGGGCAGGTCAGGGCTTCACCAGCTCCAGAAGAAGAGACGGCTGCCGTGTTTGGCTGGCTGAAGCTCGCCCTCGATCACGGGGTTTGGCTCGGGTCTGGGCCTCGAATGATACGCATTCTCAGGTACAGGTCTAGAGGTCTGCACCTTGGTCACCTGAGACAGGCACAAGGGTTACATTTTCAGACCAGAAAAGGGATCGGCCAAACAATGGATATTACAAACTGAATGCTGAAAGGTATAACAGTCCTCAGGATTCAAAAAGTATGTTTGCTTTAAATTTGGTATAGTTTATTCAAATAAAACATAATGGGCCGGACTTACTAAAACCTTTAGTAGGTGCAAAACCTTTTAGCACATGAAAAACTAACAACACAACCAATGATTGGTGCAAAACAAATATCATGACCAATCACAGGTCATATTACTGGTTTTGCATGCTTTAAAAGATAGTGCAGATATTAAAGGTCCTAGTAAATCAGGCCCACTGTGCGCAGCTAGATGTGAAGACAGCAGATTGAAAAATGGATGAGGAAAGTGACATTGTTCCGATAGGCTTTAAAACTAGCCCTGATCACCGTGTACGGCTGACCTCTGAGAATCAGAACAGTGGCCTGAGCGCACAGATGGTCTCTCACCTTGGACAGTTCACCCAACTCAGGCCGTTCCCAGCCCAGTTTCTGCAGCACACAGTTGTCAAACTCATTCTGCTGTTTGCGACACTGGCGCAGTTCTGCCAGGTTGGTGTAATCCAGACAGGTCCAGTATTCAGTGAAGGACTCTGCACAGTTCCCCTTAATCTGCCTGTGAAAAGCAAAAAGCAGTAAATCAGCACAGCGACCCAGTGAACATATTCAACAGCACCCGCCATCTACGGGATCCAAGCTTTCAAGGATCTTATTTGAAATAAAAAGTCGTTTAAAAGTAAGCATGACATGCACTGGAACTCCAGACCTCAATTTTCAAGCAGTTAATCAAGGAAACTGTTTGATTTGGAAAATACCATAAAGCCACGGAGAGACTGCACAGTTCAAAAAGCAACTGAAGACTTGTCTCACACAAGCAGGTGGTTCACTGCCATGCCAGTTCTGCATTGCTAAAACTGTGACCATTTTGGCTGTTCTCAAAATATGTCTTCCTACAATGACAAATTAATGTGCTGTCAGTTTCCTAACCCTGGCATCCCAAACCTATATGCTTCAACTTGCTGTGAACATTTTTGACAACACTTGGGAGCTTCAAAAACTGTGACTGCTTCCTCCTAGTTTGTCAGAGTGAATACTTAAAATTAACCACTTCCTGTTTCAGATAATTCAGCACTCATACCCTTGTATAGCCACACCACCACCCAAATACATCAACACACCCTTAATACTCTCCATTTCATTGTTCTGTTGCTCAAGAGACACATTTCTCATGGCAACCTTTGCTAAATTAGACACTAAATAGGAAGATAATGAATATCTGGACAAGCAGTTATTTATTAAGGGCTGTCCAAGCAATAACAGGTAATAGGCCTACATCCCAACATGTTACTGCATGTTATAAACAAAATACTACAAAAATATACCATTAAAAGTTTTTCTACTGAACAAAAACTCAGTACATTACATATGCAATACATTTCTCAGAGATGAAAAGCTCATAAAAAATACAAACTTTTAAAAATCTTCTCCAGAACAAGTACTTGTGTGCCAATTCAGTGTTTGCCAGCCCTTATCTCAACTGCTCAAATACATTTAAAGGCATGTCAATTTTGTGGCATGATCTGATGAAGAAAAACCTTTTAAAAAATATTGGTACCTATTCAAAACAAATGACATTTTCTGATAAATGGTACAGCTTGTATTCATATGACCAAAAACATACACATCAGATAATAATATTGTGTTTCCATTACCTCAAGGTATAGCCAGCTTGGGCTGGGAGTCGTTTCTTACAAAAGACCACAACAATTATTCATTTTACATTCTGTATTATGTGCAAAGTCATTCAAATATTTTAAAAGTAAGGAAATGAACAAGAACAAGTAATTTCTCTGAATGAAATTTAAACCACCTTTATTTCACATATCTCTTTTGCCTTGTCTCTTGTAGGAGCAGTCTCACAGAGTGCTGGACAGTCTGTCATTGCAAGCAAACCCAAGCATTTCAAGCATCTTGTGTGTCAAGCCTTGGACTGATAGTGCTGTCATGGCAACAGGTATTAATAATTCTAGGTTTGGAATTGTTGGAAGACGACCACATCAAAATCTGCTGGAGACACAAGATGTTTTGACGCTATTATCTTCTTTATTAAGCACACAAAGTTGTGCTATGTTGTTCTGTCATTCAGACATGTCATTCATACATTGGTATGTCATGGTATGATGTCTTGAACAGCTGTAGTTTTTGACATAAGCATTTATGAATGATTATGCAGTGCTTATGAAGGAACTGTAGCGCTCTTATGAAGGACCACTCAGAACATTTTAAGGTATTTTCTTTAACCCCTTCGGCCCCCCCCCCCCCCCCCCCCATTTAAAAAAAAAATAAAAAATTTACACACAAGCCTGAAAATAACATACCCAAATGGTTACTATTCTTGAAGCCTTTTGACTACAGGCATAATCCTGGTCTCTTCTTCTGTCTAGCAAGCCCAAAAAAACACATTACTACACTTGCCACATGACGATTTTCAGAAAGCCTTCAAACACTTTTTCCATATTCTACTATTTATAATTACTGGTCCAGAGAACATAAATGTTTAAGTTTATCAATGCAAATTCGCTTTGATAAACACTACTGCCACTGCTCAGACTGATATATCCCAGACAGTGTTCCTATATTTCCACAATCTGACAAACAGCCGCACCCTCTTGACTTTGCTTGTTAGCTGAAGGGAAAAGTAGGAAAACACACACGTGTGGGTTAACTTGCACATTAGCCTATTCACTCCAGTCTGAAGACATAGTCAAAACATCCAGCTCCAAAATTTCCATCAAGTGGAAATAACAGCACATTGTTGGATAGCTAACACATCTTAAAGCAACAAGCCATCAAAAGGCAATCTGCAGATAAGCAAGCAAGGGTGGGCACCACAAGACTGAATGAGCGGCTCACGCACACTACTCTGGGGGCGGAGTTCAGTGACTGAAATGTCATTTTTCTGAAAACACACCACACACACAACCCCTTGTGATAATCACTTATACTTATTTTCCAAAGCACTTCCAATTCCATTCCATCAGTCTCAACACAAACTGTATGTTATTCAGTTGCTCAAACAGGAAAATGTAAATGAAGATACATGTATAAGAACAGATGTAAGGATCCCAGGAGACAAAGAAAACAGTCACTGAGAGGCTAAGACAGGGAATAACACCGTATGACTCGCTGTACTCCAAGTTCAATTCCAGTCCAAAATATGTTTGACAGTTTATTATTGAATACAGCGGACGCAATGACAGGCTTTACCATTTTAATGACCATCAGACTGCAGTGCTGGCTTCTGGTGCCATAATTGTAGATTCTTGCGGTATGGTGTGTGTATGCATGCAGTCAACAGAAAATATGTGTCCCCACTCAGCCTGTTTCTAGCTCTCAGGCGAAATAAATCTAATCAACCACGTAAACCCACGTGCCGTCCCAACAACCGTAAATTACAACAAAATACTGTAACAAAAAAAGCAACAGGAATGCACACAATGCATAACAAATATCCATGGCTCCTACAATAGACAAATCCAATAAAATGAGTTGCTGCGACATTTAATCTTGCAAAAATTACAATTTTGTATGCGTTCTCTGATCTTAATACTAAAATAAGACTTAAATTCTGATACATCTATTAACATCAATGGACAGCAAAACCATTCTTATTTTAATCCAGTTATGTAGAAAAGCATACATATTATTATTCATGATAAAAGGCAGTCTACTGAAAAAAGGAAGCGTTAAATACATACTTACCTACGGCTGCAAATAAATGGTTCATTTTCAGGTGAAAGATTACATTGGCATAAACCAGCTACCAGTGTGCAGATTCAATCTCTCATTTTTGAGATTTAATTTCAAAACATGAAATCATTATTCGTACATTCAATTACAAAGCATGGTTTTCAACGTCAATATCTATGTACACTCTGATAATAACTAGACAGGAATTAACTATATATTTATTAAACAAACAAAATTACATGATCACGTCCATCTGTTTAGTCAACAAAATTCCCACTCAGATCAGGTTTGTATTTTCCATGATTTTTCAAGCATGCAATACATTTCAAGAATTGATGCAATGTCAGGTCTACCTTGATTTACATGGCTAAGTTAGTAATTTGGATGTTTTGAGGCACATTATTTCTAAAATAGCTTGTGTATACAAACACACACAATCCAGCGGACAGTGAGTTTTGTTTGGCAACGTAATTAATGTAGAAACCAGTGAGCTATCCTATATGTTAGTGCTATCAGCACACTGATTTTGCAAGATTTGATGGTGAGTGACATCAAGCTAGTGAGGTAGTAAGGAAAATGGATGCAGTTTGTCTGCTTGAGTTTATCTATTTATTTATTTGGACACATTTGAAGAATACATCTGACAGTGTTTTCTACGTCTTTCTAGGATGCATATATTTTAAAGCATATTTTAGAAACTTGGGAACCCAGAGTCGAAGTGTTGTTCAACCTGGTCCAAGTTAAATCCACTATGAAAATGCAACAGGACACTTGGGATGGGTTTAAGTACCTGAAGAACTGCAGTGCACACTCATTGACCTTCCTTCCCTCGTCCAGGCATTTCCTGGGGTCCTTCTCCTCCCACCTACACAACATGAACTCTTTGTTGGCCTTGTCACACTGCGAGCCATAGTGGTGGGCAGCGGCTTTCAGCACAGACGAGGACACGTTCACCTGGTGTAAATGGACATTTTTGGATAAATGTGATGGTTAACTCTTTCATACACTTTCAGTTCCTAAAATGATTCCATAACATTTAGAATCGGTAGTGGTGTAGTTGGCAACAAATAGTACTTTCAAATTAGTACGCTTATGTTTAATTGAAACCCCAAATGAGTTGCATTTCAAATTTGGACAGGAAAAATTATTATACAACTAGGCAGGCAGATGTAAAAATAACAACAACAACAACAATAATAATAATAATAATAATAATAATAATAACAACAATAAATGCACGTTGCATGCACTCATCGGCTGAACATGCATAGATGCTAGGTACTGTTAACATAGTTGCGTTTGTGAAAAAATAGTATTACACGATTTAAGGCTGCATGTCACGGCCACATCAAAAACTAGGTAAAATAACCTATGACAAGTATGAAAGGCAGAATGTCTAACTATTGTGGTTGCTATGAACATTTTTGAAAGTCTATCACTGCTAACTTGTCTTTCCAAGTAGCTACCCGGCTTTAGCCGAAATACCGCTCGGTGATGCAATGTTAACTTAGTGCAAAACAAAAATTCAACAGAATGGCTAGCGTTAGGTAAATATGAAGTAAAAAATAAAATTAAAAAAAAACAGCGTAACCATTTACGTTTACCAGCAATGAAATTTCAAGAAAGTTTAAATGTATGACAGACAACTAAATGAATTAACCCAGCTATCACTAACGTTAGACTTTTAACATAACTAAGCAAGCAGCTGCAAATATGCTAGCTAAGTAGTTACGGCTAGCTAGTCTAGTTATTTACCTCCTCGACAGTCAGCTCATCTAGGGTCGGTATCTCTACCACACCCGGCATGATACAGCGTGTCTGGGAACAGCTAAAAGAAAATATAAAAAATGTACAAGTCGGCTAACAGTTTCTAGCGAACACTTTATCCCCGTCTGAAAAAAACAAGGTCGGTGAGACAGAAGGGGAAGGCCTCACAGAGAAGGTCAATCCACTCCACAGACCGTACGCATACAATCCCACCTCCTTCATGACATCATTAGTGCGCGACAGACACATAAGCACCCTGTCGTCATCATGGCTGCTACAATAAGTTTATATCATGACTATTTTTGTGTTTCAAAGACTACACACTTTGCAAACACATTGGCTTGCTTACCAGATACATTATCTAGAAAAAAGAAAAATATATATTTGGCACGAACCTGAATGTTGACAAATTCTACGCACCGATTGCGGTTGCTATGGAAACACTCGCACCAAAGCAAACACACATTTTGGCAGGTTTACAGCGTTTCTCGTTTATTTACCAGATATGGAATTCTGTGGTAGCAGTTATGATGGGGATTACAACAATGGCAGGTAAACTCTTTTTTCACCGTTGATATTTGAACCCGTAAACTGTTCCGAATAAAATCTCGGAGTAAAACTGGCAACTCGGCTGATTCTAGATAGCCAGCAAGCTGCACGAAACCGTACAGTCTCTGGTCCAGACCCACGGCGCAACTTGGCGAACTATATTTTTTGGTTGATTTTACGCGCTCATATATGGCAGTTGGTTCTCTCAGAATTCTGACTGATAATCAGGTCAGTATTTTCACTGAAGAGTTGATACATCTCGCCTTATAACTTCAAAGTCCCAGGTCATTTGTGAATGGTTTAAATGGATTTTGAAAATAGACACTTCATGCTACAATCATGATAACGGCAATGACTGTGCCGTGAAGTTTAGGTAGCAAACAACAAGGCTGAATCCTTTTGACGTAATTTACATAGAAACTATATGCTCATGCCGCCTAGTTTCACTCACTGTGGCCAAGCGGAATCGATAACGTTTCAGAAAATATATAACTTGAAAAGATTTAATTCAATATTTTCCCGTTTATTGAGGGTGTGACAGAAAATTACGCTCACTGTAATCGAATGTTTTTCCACGTTTATCGTTCGATTGAGCATGCGCAGTACATTTTTATGGGTGTGCTGTCAGATTGTTCTAGCTACTTTACATGAACCTTGTACGGCGATCAATGAAGGTTAACAGCACAATAGCAGTTACTGCTTGTCACTTGTACCACCACTGTAGTGAACAAAAAAGGCTACAAACTACCTTTTCTATGAGAAATGTGTTGTCGAGCTCACGCGCATACACTGCTGGCAAGATTCTAAAGCTCCGTTTTCCCCTCTGTACTATATAGCTAGCTATCTAGGGCACGTCCTTACCTTAACGTTATTTGTTGTCCTCCGTGTGTCCATGCATCTCTATCGGTGGTTGTAGCTGTGTGTCTTTAGCTCCTACTGATGCGTGCAGGATAGCATCTTATAACCGGTGAGGTTTCGATATTGCTCTTTGAGCTTCTTATCTCACCTGCACATGTACTACTTGCTTTTATTTGTTGTATTTAAAAAAAAATTATGTTACTGTGTGCACATAAACTGAACTCCTACTCATGCGTGCAGGATAGCATCCATACGCCCTAACTAGGTTAACTAAAGTAGGCAATCCATACGCGCTAACTAGGTTAGCTAAAGTAGGCGAAACGCGAACATGTTAGGGTTAGCTAAAGTAACGTTAGGCGATAAAGCTGTACTTAAAAATGTCCTGCCATACCACCTGCGCATGCGTCCTACTAAACGAAGAACCACTTGCGCATGCGTCCCAGATATACGTCCCTGAAAGGTCGTCTGTGAGTGAGTGACCACAATTTGCCATGCATAGCCCATGGTGCCAGTTCCTGCGCGCTGTGGGAAAAATTGTATCAGATACTGGCTAACGTTTGCTTACTATTCGGGACATCCTCTTTATTGTATTTTTCACCAAATACAAAATTATAGCAGTCTATGTTCTAGCCCTTTATACTAGATAGACTAATTCATGTTTTTGTTGGAAATTTTCCAAGTTGAAAAGTGAGCATCACTCCCATTTCCACCATTTGATTATAAGACAGTGTTTAAGTGTAGAAATTATTTTCCAAATATTGGCTATATTTTTTTTCAAGTGTGAAACAACTCGTTATGCTGCCATGAGTGATGACCACCTCCCAGTGGGAATTCATTTTTAATTGTGAGAAGCTGAAAAGCATGAATTCTGCCATTGGAATATTACTTGAAATGCTAATAATATGGTAAAATGATCTGGAATCAGTTTAATTTGAATTTGGCAATTACATCACTTCATTACATTGAAGCTTACACTCCCATCATAATTTGTCCCTGGAAACACAAAAATGGACTTTCAATTTTGTTAGTCTTCCCTCTATATGACTTCCCCTTCTACTATCTGACACCACTCTCCTTTCCAGAATGGAAGGGAGGGGAGAGTATACTTTGCCAACCGAGACAAGATATGTTGGAGAGATGAAGGATGGTACATTCCACGGAAAGGGAGTACTGTATTTTCCCAATGGAAGCAAATACGAGGGAACATGGGAAAAAGGAATATCAAAGCAGGTGTGCGGTGTGCATTCTGCGTGTGTGTTTGATTGTGGTCTAACACAGCAGCCCATCATCTGGCTGACATGTCATCTGATCCCTGTTCATATGCCACAGAGCCTCAAGAGCCACAGAGCTTCATTTCCTGTACCCCTCAGATGAGTGCGATCCAGACGGGGAAGACATTCCTGTTCTGTTACAGTTCAAATAATTAATTAATGCATGCTACAGCCAACATAACAACCAGTTATTTTTATAACTAGACAATTCCTGCAGAAATTGTGAAGTCTGGTTGCCGCCAATGCAAAGTCGACTGCTGAACAGACCTTTATACATTATGTAAACATTATTCTTACAATATAAGTATTAAGTATTACTATTTTGGAAAAAGACAACGTATTTCAGGTTTCGTATGCTAGGTAGTTGACATGGTGTTCTAGGTGGTTGTTAGGGTGTTGCTAGGTGGTTGCTATGTAGTTCTAGGGTGTTGCTAGGTAGTTGATATAGTGTTCTAGGCAGTTGCTAGGGTGTTCTAAGTGGTTGCTAGGGTGTTGCTTGGTGGTTGCTGTGGAGTTCTAGGCAGTTGCTAGGGTGTTGGGTTGCTAGGGAGTTAATAGCTGGTTGCTATGGTGTTCTATGAGGTTGCTCTGGTGTTCTAGATGGTTGCTAGGGTGTTGTATGCAGTTGCTAGGGTGTTCTAGGAGGTTGCTAGGAGGTTAGGGTTACAGCTAGGGTTAGGGTTAAGGTTAGGGGTACAGCTAGGGTTAGGGTTAGAGTTACAGCTAGGGATAACGTTAGTGTTACAGTTAGGGTTAGGGTTACAGCTAGGGTTAGAGTTAGGGTAATGGTTAGGGTTAGGGTAACAGCTAGGGATAAGGTTAGTGTTACAGCTAGGGTTAGGGTTAGAGTTAGGGTAATGGTTAGGGTTAGGGTTACAGTTAGGGTTAGGGTTAGGGTTACAGTTAGGGTTAGGGTTAGGGTTGCGCCTAAGGTTAGTGTTACAGCTAGGGTTAGGGTAAAGGTTACAGCTAGAGGTAGGGTTAGGGTTACAGCTAGGGTTAGGGTTAGGGTAACAGTTAGGGTTAGGGTTACAGCTAGGGTTAGGGTTAGTGTTACAGCTAGGGTTAGGGTTAGGGTTACAGCTAGGTTTAGGGATAGGGTTAGGGTTACAGCTAGGGTTAAGGTTAGAGTTTGGGTTAGGGTTAGGGTTACAGCTAGGGTTAGGGTTAGGGTTGGGGTTACAGCTAGGGTTAGGGTTAATTTTAGGATGACTGCTAGGGCTCGGGTTAGGGTTTCAGCTAGGGTTAGGGTTAGGTTTGGGTTAGGGTTAGTGTTAAGCACAGTCAACCATACTAATTACAACTGCGGTCCATTAAAAAGTTTCAATGATCATAGCCAAACACACGACATTCATCCCACTAGCCTATCGAGCTTTTAGTGAAACTTAAAAAGGTCTGCCTCAGGATCGGTTATAGTGTGCTCTAACTGCAAAAGTTCAACTTGCTTCACCTTTAAATAGAATAATAGAATTCAGCATCTAATGTACTACACCAAAATGAATGTGTGAATGAAGCTTGTTCATACCTTGTCACAGAGGTACTGCAATCTATTAGAACATCCATTTTGATAAGGAACAGAGCTCTTGGATAATGCACTCTAGACTGTGTTGCTGGGCAAACAGCGCATGTGTTGGCTACAGGGGAAATACACCTTTGCTGATGGACTGGAGTACCAGGAGAGTGATTGGGAGTACTGTAATGGCTGTGACAGACGGTTCTACACAGAAGTGTGTAATGGACTGAAACCAGCAGGTGAGGTCACAGAAATATTTTACCCCCAAACCAGATAGGCCTAGTCTTAACCTCATTCATGCTTTTATCGTTTTATAGTGTTCCAATATTATCTTTGCTGTTCTCCCTTCTATATTCAAAATGCTTCTTGTATATTATGATTTGCATAACATGTATAGAGCAATCTCACAGTATGCTCCATCAAAAAGTGAAAATGAATGTGGGTGCATAGAAAAGAACTGGAAGCCCCAAGGTAACTTTTTAACACAGAATTTTCCTGCGTGGCCTTGCAGGGGAGTCCCAGCTGACCAACCTGGACCCACCACGTGTCATCCCCGAAGGCTGCTACGACTGTGGAGATGGCTTCTACAATCCCCAGACCCGGGTCATCTCTGACTACAAACACAGTTTCCTTAGGAATGCAGGTGAGAGGACCCGGTTCTTCATTGCTGTTTGAGTTAAAGCTGACTCAGTTTCACTCTATAGCGACTGTTTGAACAAGCTCTCTCCCAGTGTATGGTGATTGCAGTTCCCCCTTTTTAACAAAAACCATGAAACGGAACAAGCAAAATGAAAGTATTCCTTTCATACTTATGGTTTACATTCATTAAGGGCCAAAGAACGTATTATGATTTAATTTGCATGACGTGGAAAAAATACAGGTATGATCAGTGTTCCAGAGGTATAAATGTATTAGGTAAGTACCCCCAACAGGAAATTATTGAAATATAGAACTTATGCCACTCGGGATTTCTTTCATGTCAATTTAGCTTCATGCCCTCCCTTGACTGTGCATGCTTCTGTACTGCAGTCATTAAAGATTTTTTTTTTTTTCCAAAAGAAAATATAAAACACATTTCCCCCCATTGAATGGCCAACGCGGGACCATTGATTTGAGGAAAATCTAGTTTGTCAGGTTTTCAGAGAGGAATTCTGATCTGGATGCCAGCGCTTCGTAGCCGCGCAGCGCCAGGCGATGTCATGGATTAGGAATGGCTGCGGTTTTAATCTGCCCGCTGCAGCTGCGCTGGGGGACCGGACCCACTGGCTGTGAGGGCCTGCAGGGGGCGGGTTCAGGCAGGAGGGCAGCTCTGCCAGGCCTTGCCAATGGCTCTGGGGGTTTGGCAGGGAATCTCCGGTTGTATTGTGTCCACGGTAAATGTGCTATGTGCAGAAAGTCTAAAGCAGTGTTTTCCCCGCCCCTTGCCTAGGGGAACACCTATTGTGTGCTAGTTTTCATTCCATGTGAGGTCTCAGTTACTTGGTTTGATGGACTTAAATTCTGATCTTTATTTTGATCTGTACATTTAATATACTTTAAATTTGGTGATACTTTCTGTGAATGATCCTTAATAAGAGCAATATAATAGCTTTATAAGCAGTACATATCACCTTCATACACACTACATAAACGTCAGTTAATGTATAGGCATATGCTGTGTTGCCTCGTCACTAATACAGCAAGTGACATTACTATGACACAACCAAATTTCAATTTGTAGTTATTCACCTAACATCCTTAAGCCTAGCAATTCATTTTTGAGTCTCTCATCTTAATATCCAGAATCATATATATATATATATATATATATATATATATATACATATGCTGAAACCTATACTCCAAGAGACAGTGAATAAAAATAAAATAAACATGCCGCATGTTTTTGTCACCCAATACTCTTGTATTGTGTCAAAAAATGAAATACGTAAACCTTTTTCTTCCAGGTGTCAGCAGGATAAGAATTTCTGAATATCTGTGTCATCCATATGAAGGTTCTTAGGCGTGCATATAAAGTTATGTATGACCAGGGTCTTATGAATGACTATTCTTAGAAAGTGATACCAAAAATGATTTGTGAACATTTTTTGCTGTTGTAAAAATATGTTCATTTATTTTTTACAACAGTATACTTTGTCCCTCAAATTTTGGGGACTTATCTCAACAATGCTTAATTAGTTGTTCAATTCATTGTTTTTCCCCATTGGGCAACTACACATGATCTACACGTGTGGAAAATAGCCTACAAAAACTCTTTCACGTGAACCCACCTGTTAGGACAAACATGTTTCCAACAATTCTCATACCTGTAATATTCTCTCTGTACATATATATGAACTCATATCAACTTGTGATTAGCATTCAGTACTTCATTAAATTTCTACTTGGCTTTGGGGACCACCATAGTGAGTGGGCAGCCAAACTGTGACCACCACCTCAAAGTTTGGGAAACCCTGTCCTGACTACCTAACTGCAACATGACACAGAGCACTACCTAGCATCATAGATACCAGAACTGTGCACAGAGCACAACCTAACAGCACAGACAATTCAGCATGAGAGACTAAGTGTATTTAATGCATTAGTTTGCACAGGCCAGAAACAAGAAAGAAGCATGCAAATTCTAAAGAGAAAATAAATACATGCATGAAGATTTGTTCTCACTTGCCATTGGTTAAGTACAGTTCAGTTATGATTTGGAAGAGGCACCGTGCTGTTATTGGTGGAAAGACAGAGAGGCCGTATTATCAGCAACAGTGCCAAGATGTGTATAAAATCTTGTTTTTAGTTTCTTTATTTTACATTATTTGACAGGAAATATTTAATCAAAAGCAGTTAGGGCATGCTGTCCCTGTAGCATCAGAAACCATCACAGAGCATTTAATCACTGCAGCTCCAGTCAGATTAGACAAATCAGATAAAAAAGACACGGTCTATGGCTGGATTGCCCCCCCCAATGGCCGAAAGCAAGCTGCAGGAACTTCAGATGCACAAACTTAGCGGCACAGAACTGTCAGATGAAAGGTATATTCCATGGCATTCAGTGTGGAGGTGTTTCAACCTGAACAATTATACGGCAATCTCAGATTATGAGTCAGGGTTTTCAGTGGACATTGATATTACCTTGCATCCCCTTGTACTGAAAGCACTCTTTATTTTTGGGTTTATTTTTTATCTTTGCTGAAGACACATTTGTCAAAATGGGTGTGAAGAAAGGATTTATTGCCAGTGGCTTCCCTCCTGAGCGAGAGTGTAAGGGAACAACGCTTAGTGGAGGTGGAGAGGAGTTTCTCTGTTGGGGTGGGGGGTGGGGGGGGGGGGGTCAGGGGAGGAGAGGAAGAGTCTGGCCGCAGCTGCAGGACAAAGGAATGGAGGGGAAGGGGCAGGGAATGACAGGGAGCCGGCCCAGAGAGCAGCTCCTGGGCTGGGCAGGAAGGGCCAAGGAAATGCCCAGGCTGTGGGCCAAGTCCTGAAAAGCAACAAAAGCAGATGGGAGGAAGCCCTCAGGAATCTCTTTACACAGCAGCCGTGGGGAGAGGGGTTAGGCCAAAGTGACACGGCCCCTTCTCAGGTCTGGGAGTGGCAGCGCGGGGCCATGAGGAGAGCTGGCCCCTTGCCCAGGGACGCATGCAACGGCCTCACTGGGACGTTGAGCTCAGTCTCCTCCCACTCACCCTCTCACATATTAACCTTCACCCCTCTGCTGCTGGGCTCCAAAACACCGACAAATGATGTCATTTGGAAACAGAAAAAAAAGATAAAAAATATAAATAACATGCTTGAAAACTGTAAAATGAGACCTCTGTGTTTCACTTCTCTGAGAATCTTATGGAAGAATGATGGACGATTTCCCTGATAAACAGCAGAGACCAAAGAACTTGTAACTTGAAGATGGCTGTAGCCAAGCCCCTCCCATTATCCTAGCTGTGGGTAATACTGAAAGGGATTTGAGGATCAGAAGGAGAACTTTGGAAATTTCAGAAAATATCCTGCATGAAAGTAAACCGCAAAGAGACACGGTGGCAAAGATCAGCATGCTTTTCTTTTTTGTTGTTGAATTTAGCAGTTGACCTCCCGTGAATAACCATTGTAAGAATGAATCATGCTGTATCCAGGAAATAGACCTGAGATACAAACAGTGGTCGTAGTGTAAATATCGAGGCAATTCATTCAGCCCGCAAATCATGAAAGAACACTGTGTGCATGACATCAACAAGAAAAATGGCCCTGTTACTGGTGACCTTGTACAGCGCAGCAGCCTCTGTAGAAAGAGAAGGCTGGGGTTTTGTTTTTCTGTTCAATACGACAGTGTTTCTGTGTATGCATTGATCCTCAGTCTCGCTTTAATTTAGCAGTGATCAGTTCTTTAAGTACCTGGAAGACCTATTATTGTGTTTTCTTTGTGGCTTCCGGCTTCTTAGGTAATTGTTCCTTTGAAACTCATTTCACATTCAAAATATCTCACAGCCAACAAATCTTGAGCCCTGGCAATTCTATTGTGAGTCGAAATTAAGATTTTGAAAAGGCAGTATCAGTATAATCTGTTTGTTTGCTGAAAGTGGTACTTTCTACAAAGGAAAGTCCACTGCTTGTGATATGGTTTACATTTTCACGACGTGATCCCAAAAAACAAATCTTCTGGTCAGTGTAAAAATAGTAATGGGCAAGGTGGTCTCAGCTCCATTAAAGGAGGAACAGTCCTGCTTTGGAAGGAAGCACTTTTCCTTTTGGATGTATTTAAGGGATTAAGATAAACGTGTTTTAACAAGGCACCGTTACCATTTTCCTGTACTGTGTTCTAAAATGTGCCAGTTGGCACGTATGTGCAATTAATTAATTTCCAGTTGGTCTTAGTCTCAATGTGGTCCAAATTAACATGCGGAGGGGTCAGAGTCAGATCTATTTGAGTCCTCTATTTGACTAGTGACATTGACTGGATTTTAGTCTTAGTCACATTCCGGTTTACATTACTTACCCCTGCTACTCTTGTCTGTCTGCCTGTCTCTGCCTTTTTGGCCCAGTTTTTGTTGGCTCTCAGAACATAAAAATTACCATTTTTTTAAACTAGTTTCTAGGCTACTAGTTTCTATAACCATGCATTACATGGAAACTTAAGAGATTTTTCGACAACATCCTGTGGCACAAGGAATTACTTTATTATTTTTATTGATTGAGAATGAATGAGAAAACAGTATGTTACAGAATTTAGAAGAACAGAATATCCATTTAAGCTTTACTTACCTAATTAAGATTATATCCAGAGGAATAAGGCAAAAAAAAAAAAACGAAACAAAATAGAATCATATGTAAGCTTCAATAAATTGAGCTGTGTTTCGGTTCTAAAGAAGAATAAAACGATCACTGCCTTTTTGTGGAGCCGATTGTAGCGAATGTAAAAATGCATGAAAATGCGATCTGGCTTATTAGCATGCACACTCTGGGTAATTGCGGTCAGACGCTGGCCAGCGACAGGGGAAGCAGAGGTATTAATTGGTTTAAAATAGTGATGAAATGTTCTTCTTGAGCGTGACCTCGTTGCCTCGGAGGCAGAGAGCCCGACAGAATGGCGAGACGTTTCGTTAGCGACTTAGCATGCAGCTGCTGCTTCGCAGACCGTGATTTGAATTGGCGCACGTGGGAGCCAGGTAGAGTGGCGCGAGGCGAGTGGAGAGGCAGTTAGGGCCATCGCAGGCAATTACTGACAATCAGAGAAGAGCTTAAGACCTGTTCGCAACAATGGAGCAGTCCGCCTTGTACCCGGGGTGAGCGCTCAAGTGCGTGCAGCTGCGCTCTGCGATTCAGGCCCCACAGAAAGGCCCTACCTCTCGCTCTGCAATTAGCAACTCCTTTCAGTGCTAACTATGGAAAAACAGTATTATCTACTGTTTTTACTCCGCAAATCATGCTTCAAAAGGAAACTACTGTTCGGTTCTCCCGGTGATTGATTTGTTAAGTGCAGAGGGCCACTGTGTCGGGATTGGCTACATCCCAAATAATTCTTGTTACCACAGATTTAGACCGAAATATCATATAAAGGTGTTTGGTTAGAGTAGACAGTATACATACTTTAAATAGTAATATAGCTAATAGTAAACCCTAGAAAGTCAAGTTGGTGATGTATTGCTATTTTTAACTGCTATTATGAAAAGGAAGTACTGTAAGAATAGCAATGGCAAGATCAGCATTTATTACACTGTTGTACAATTTTTTTAAAATGACAAAAATATGTGTTTCTCACATTTACAAATAAGAATTGAGTTCTCGGTAAAGCAGCAGTAAATGAATAAACTAATTCTTGGATGTTCTTTGTCATTTCTCCTTGCAGATGATGGTGAACATGAGTGGATTGTTCGCACCTGTCGGAAGGGCTGGGATGAGGTTGTGGGACATGCGTCCAGGAAGTAAACGCCTGAGAGCTGAGGGAACCTATGACAAAGCGGGACTGCGTCATTCTGATCTCATACAAATAGACATTGTGCTTTTCAATTGTAATCAGCTATGTTCCGCAGAAGAGGTTTGCCCTCACTGTAATAAAACTCCTGACGGTAAATCGGAATGCTTTGGTGTGGGGGCGGAACAAAACTGAAAATTCCAGAAACCTTCCTATAGTGTGGAACCCAGAACGGAACACACTAAATGTGGCCTGACAAAGACACCGTACAGTATATAATACAACCTCCTTGGATTCTGTTTCATGTGGATTATTTGCAAGGCCTGTACTCCACTCTGAAGGGCAGTAAGGCATAAACTGTTTACAGTATGGAGTTAGGTAAATCTTCCAACCAATCACGGCAGGCTGCAGCTTTATCAGATGCGCTGTTTAGACAGAAAACATTTTTTGACAGGATGGTTGGCATCACCGTTAAGGAACGTCATCTGGTTCAGTAATTTTAAAAAAGCAGAGTACAGATTAAACAATTGTCTAGCAATGGTTTCAGGGGACAAGCAATTTATTATATCTATAATGGTTGATCTTAGTTAAATATATGTAATACAATATTTATGTGTAGATTTAGTTCCAGATGTTTAGTAGCTATTCACAACAGTGGAGTTATGTGTTTTTGCATCTGGGACTTTCTGTGGCACTGAAAAATGCATATAAATGCTTCTGCTATTTCCCTTTTTTATCACTTCATACAAATATTTATTATATAATACAACATTGAAGGCTCACAGACTTTACAAGTGTTGATTTGCGAAAACTAAAGTAGTATCACACTGCAAGTATGTGAGCACTGACAATAGTGCGACCAGTTAAAAATGTCTGAAAAAAAAAAATATTTCATACAATGTGTTCTTACCTTTGCAAAAAAAAAACATAAGTGCATTTTTTTCATGCATTGAAATGAAATTCTGGTCCTCAAACAGCACCAGCATGTTATTGTGTGGTTGATGTAAGCTCTTTGAAACATTGCTCTACTACTTAGATGTCTGCCTCACACTTGATCAATAATCAACACATATAATCAACATGAAAGGGGGATTCTTTTATTTAAGATGTGTCAACTGCATAGTAGTGGGTCCCACACCTTTAAAATAGATTTCATATTTTAATAAATAACCATCTAGTGTTGGGTGAAAGATATGAGTAGATTTGAGTTTATAGAAATTTTAGCAAATGCATACAGAACAGTTGTGACCTACGTATCAGATGAATGTTAACAACTGCGAACCAAAGGCACAAATGGCATTTATGTTTATGATGTATAAGATAAAATATGCTGTATTGTGTTAGACTGTACATTTGTTATTTGTTTATGAAGCCTACCTTTAATGTTCTATTTGCTTTAGCCTTGGCTGGACTAATGGATAAGTCATTACCTGTTGTTCACTATAAATATACTATGCTGCAAGTAACAGAAAAAATAGATGAAGCACTTGAAGCACTTAAATACTGTTGAAAGGAGAGTGAAAATGACCAGTTAGAAATTGATCAGTTAAGCAAAAATAATGTCATGTGCTTCTAATGGGTAGAGAGTCCTCTATTTATCTGTTTTGTTCTTCTGTTCAGCACAGTGAAGGTACAGTCTTGAGTGGTGCCGCTCAGTGTAATCAATTTCAGATCATTTCTTTTAAAGGCTTTCTGAAAGCAAACCAAGTGGCTGGTCGATGCAATAGCTATATGTGCTGTATTGTCCAAAAGGATAATACGAGGATATGAAATTGTTTCCCATTTAACACATAAAGAGGAAATTTGGTCCATTAGGCCTGCACTCCATAATGGCATCTATAAATATTACTCTTAAATGGCAAATAATATAAGTTATTTGGCTTTATGAAATGTGCATTAAAGGTTGTGTGTGTGTGTGTGCGCGCGCCCATGCATGTGTATGTATGCACACTGTCAGTACTCACAGTTTCCCTTTGAAACCTTGGGTACCTGATCAATCCCATGATGCAAGCTGACAGTAGCTTCCTGTGTGTGATGGCAGCAGGATCAGCGGTGCAGTCATTAATGTGCACACTGACCCGTGAAGCGTCAGGGAGTGCAGCTATCGGCCTGTGATTACTTCCTGCCCTGTGCCAGGCCTGCATTACAGACCAACACACACACACACACACGCACGCACACGTACACACACACGCACGCATACACACACACACACGTACACACACACGCACGCTCACGCACACATACACACACACGCACACACATGTACACACACACGCACGCACACGTACACACACACGCACGCGTACACACACACACACGCACGCGTACACACACACACGCACGCTCACGCACGTACACACACACGCACGCGTACACACACACATGCACGTACACACACACACGCACGCTCATGTACACACACGCACACACAAACATACACATATGCATGCACATGCACAGACTCACACACACACACACACACACACACACAAACATACACATATACATGCACACGTGTACATGCAATGATGCACAGACACACACACACACATGCAAACATACTCTTATACATGCCACATGCACAGACACACACACACACACAAACATACACGTATGCATGCACGCGTGCGCTCGCACACACATACAGGCACACACACAGGCACGTAATCACACACGCATGCACACAAACGCACGCAGACACACATACGCAGACACAAATACATGAAAAAAATTATTATTTGCCACTGCTCCAACGTTAATGCTCAAAGAATAGTCAAAACAACCCAATTTTGATTAGTTCCAGCTTGAAGCACAGAATGTGTTTGTATGTGCTTGTGTAGTTCTGTTATTCTTGTTCTGAAATTTCTGAATAATGCAGTCAAATTGTTAGTTTTAAATTCAATTTTATTGCATTTAGTACACAAAAGACATTTATAATGCACAATAAATGGAATTACCTTTTTTTTTTATCAAAACAGACATTTGTGGAAAAAAGTGCTTACAGGCTATTTTCAGTCTCAATAAATACAGGAACGTTGAGGCCTGGTCTCCCCTCGTAAACACAGGATCATATTTCCCACTCCACAGCCAAGACACAATGATACAGTTTCACACAACTCGGTTCCTCTGGCACACAGACTGCCATAAACATCTATATACATCCCCACTCCACTGTCGTTGTACCACTTTCCCCACTGGGGATGAAGCATACAGGAAAGACACTTCAGGGAACTACCGATTCAAAATCCCACCAAGACATAAATTAACAAGAGCCATTGTGATGTGATAAAATAATGCCTTACATGTAACAGTACATGCAATGGGGTTTCAATCAATTTTTACAAGGTGAGAAGGAAGGCTTTATTTTATATTGAGTTCAGTCTCTCTCTCTTTCCGTATCTCTCTCTCTCTCTTTGTGACTGAGCATGTTCATGGAGTTTCTCACTGTCATTGCGCAGATCTCTCTGAGATGGGATCTCTGTACTCCCAAATTCATCCCAAATCAAAAGTAACATATGTTTAATATTAATAAATATAATAGTTTAATGACTCATTTGACTACATGTTAAAATATGAGCCAAGTATTAAATATATATAAATTATTGCTAATTTCATATTTCACTTTTCACAAGTATCTGTTACTGTAAAATTATAATTCACTGCATAATAAATTCGTAATGTAATGCTTTAATGTTTTAATTTAAATAAAAATTAAGCACTTCATATATTTTAATAAATGACTCATATTTTCACACATAAAATAGATAATCCTTGTGATTTCATATTTATGTAAACATATATTACTTTTCATAATTGTTCTGTGCTTCATGCTAGTATGGAGTCCATTGCTGTTAATTCAAAGATGCAAACAAATAGAATGTGTTTTTGAATAATTTAATAAATAAGGCACTCAAAATGTCCTAGTTTGAAAGCATCACAACAATGTAAAGAACTTCTGCAGTTTGTAAAGATTGGTCAATCCTCAGCAAGCAGCAGCCTAATGCCCACACTGACCATTTAAACATCAATGCTTAACTTGCATTTCGGTTGGGTTCTCCCATTAATGAATACATGATATTGAGAAAATTCACTCCTAGTTCTCAGAAACAATAATTTTCATCACTGATGAGTCCATCCATCAAATAACGGGCCACGTCTGTTAGCTGGAGATTTTGCTGATAATTTCACAGTAAATGCATTTAGATCATATTTACTGTGGTTCCCGTTTTTGCTGCTTTTTCGACCTTGTAAATATAAACACTGTCGACCATATTCTCATGACTGAAATATATAGCTAAATTAAAATGATGAGAGGTAAATATTCTCAGAGATGAAATTGCTGCCCCTGTTCTGCCATTTTTCTGTAAATTGTTCACTGCAAGCTTGCTCCGTCTGGTCATTGTTTTATTTTAACATTAAACAATTACAAGCAATCTCCGCATTGAGACTTGACATTAAATCTGATTTACTTTAAATTCTGTTAAGTGTGAATTGCACTCTGTTTGCACAAGTGCGTGCACAGACACATGTAAAAACACGCACAGATACACAACATTTCATTTCAGACACTTAAGAGCTTTGTGTAATGATAACGGGCGGTTAATTAGCATTTTCTATGATGTCCAGCGAGTAAAACACCTTGTTTTCCATTACAGTTTTTTTTTTGTTTTTTTTGTTTTTTACAATAGAATAAAATCAAAGGAGCAAAATTTAAATTTTCATAGATATCATGACTAGACACAGGACATCTTCCTACTAAGAACAATAAAATAAACAAATTGACTTGGAGACAGTTCAGAAGATACGTGTAATGTTATTGACCAGGTTTGCATTTAGCCTTGTTGATGAAATGTACCATAAGTGAAAAACCAACAAAAGTAAATTGACAAATATTTGCCATTGAAATATTTATTCACATTATTTGTAAGTTGGCTTCATTTGGTTGTGATGAAGTGATACACTGGAAGGTAGACATCTTAGCACAAAAGGTGATGAGTTTCTAGACCAAGATTTATAATTTTCTGCAACATTAGCATGTGATGCATTCATACAATCTGTAGTTAGGTCTTCCTATTCTATTCTTTTTTTCTGGTCATGGCTCCACAAACCCTGGGGTTAATTTTCTTTGGATTTTATTGTATTTTTTGACCAACAAATCCATTTCATAATATGCATGCTAAATATTTCATTTAAATTTTTTTATTTTAGTGATCTTTGCAGTCACTTGTCATTTGCTTTGATTACCACAGGAACCTCAAATTATTTAACTTGCTAATTAGATTTGTTTCCCTCTGATGGAAACTGATTGCAAGAAGAAAACAGCTGACAGGAAGTAGAAAAGACTGGGTCCCTAGTACCTTGAAATATGAAAATTAACTTTTAAGCAAAATGCAGAAGTAATTAAAAATCCAGTGCTGTTCTGTAGGTACCAGGGATTGCAGAGTGTCTCGATCTTTCAAATCATAGGTCTGGATTTGCCACTAGATTGAATCTATTTATAGATACAGAAAATGCCAAATAGATTTCATTTGAACAGAAAACAGATGATAAATGTGCCCTCTGTTCCCACATTTACCTGCCTACAAATAGAAAATTTCAATACCTTCAACAAACTGTCATCGGACCAAACAACATTTCCTTTCCAGTGCAGAAAAAAAATATTGGGACTGTAATGATAAGTATGTGCAGCATCAGTGATGGCTCCAGCTTTGTGAGTGAGCGAAGGACAGAGGTGTCCTGTGGTGGGGGAACGTGAGCTTACATTGGCAATGCACTATATTATACATAAACAAGAAAGCCTGTGTTCTGTCCATACTGTGTTTATTTCCAGGTGAATTTTTGTCCCATTGATGTCTAAGGCAACATTTAATGTAATCTGATACTCAACATTTCTCTAACAATGTTGTCACACTCAAAAACGAGTTCCATCAAAAAGCATTTTGTTCCAGAGAAAGAGAGGGGCATTTTCTTACCTGTGTCCAACGCTGAGCCAAACTGAGCCTTGTGTCATCACAATTCTTTCTTCTCTTCATTTGTTGGAATACTGACAGCTCACTTGAAACAGTGATCTTCACTGTCAGTGGGTGTGTCCCCTCCCTTCTCACCAGAGTCAGAGGAGGATAGAGCACAAGATGCTGAAAGGAATCCCAGATTGAGCGTGCACAGCAAGAGAAAGGTGATTATCAGCGTGGATGCGTAGACTCCTTGGCCTTGTTTAACAAGTCCCAATTTCACCAGTGGCATTTCTTCCAAAGTGAAACCAAAGGCAGACGTGGTGTGTGAATTCCTCCAGTCTGCCCAAATGTGGGAAGAAGAGGTCCTGTCCTGCTAAGCTTGAGTTCAGAGGAGAGCCCTGGTGTGTGTGGGGAATACCCAGTGCGTGGGGCCAGCCGGAGGTGGGGAACGTCTTTCCTGTCCATCACTGAGCCAGAGATGCCCTCCGTTTCCTGGGGTCAGGGCTGGATTGGGAAGGGAAGTTGGTACCCAGGGGTCAGGGGTAGGGGTGGACTGGGGGAGGGTACATCCTGGGTGGTGCTAGCGGCTGAGGGGCAGCTGGGGCAAAGCCATAGCCTGGTGGGGGAGGGTCTGTGCTGTCAGCACAGAGAAGGGGTGACCTGCAGGAGCACAAACACACGTGTCAGATCAGGATGCCACCAGGGACACTCAGACAGCTATGTCACTGTTGTCCCAAACATCATCTCTGAAAACCTCTGGCCTGCAGCCCGGGCAAGAAGACAGAGCGGATTTTTACAGCCACTCTCTCATACCATGACAGCAGTGAAAAAGCGGTAGAGGACAAGCAGTGGCAGATCAACAAAATTTAGTAACAAAGGGGTTGCAGCGACTTTTGGCGGGGAGGAGTGGGTGTGGATTTTTAATTCCCAAAAGAAAAATTACCTTGACTCAATGTAAATTAGTGAATTAATAAAGGACACACACAACACAAGCATCACTGTAAGATGTACCATAAATATGATATCAAGAGTTACCTTTAATATGATGTCATATGTCACATAAAGAATCATATATATGGGCCATCCATATAGCCCTTCGACACTGATAAAACAAACATCAAAAAGCAACAGCATCCAACATGGCTGGCTCTATATGAAAAGGAATAATGCAATGCACTGGACATTTCATGGGTGTAACTTTACTTTGAATTCTACGGGGGGAAGTGCTACAGATTACTAATCGGTAAGGCATCTTTGATAATGCTGGCTGAAATCATGGAGCAGTCACTGCAAAGTTGTTGAAAATCAAAGAAAACTGAAAAAAGGTGTAAGATTAAATCACCTGCGCAGCAGTGGTAAACGATTGCAATGACGTGTGCTACTGTAGTAACAAGTTTTTTAAAATTAAATAAAATTGACAGGCAATTACGGTTGCTGCTAGGAACAGCCCACAAGTTAAACACATAGACAGGCTGCAGCAATTAAATTGCTTAATTTGGTCCATTATATTAACTGAACGTCGTCAAAAATAGAGCATGCTCAAATTGCACTACTAAAATAAAACACGGTTACCGTGTGTCCATTATTATTTCTTTAAAGTTTTGTTTTGGTACAATATGTTGTATATTGCAAGGTTTGAGTCTTTGATGAGCGCCTGTTGTCACTGATGGGGGAAGGAGCACTGGGCGTCAACACTGTTTTGACAGGGGCTGTCAAACGTCTGATTGAAACAACTGATAAAGACGAGAATCTCGACCCCAGCGCATTCCAGTGATGAACGCACCGGCTCCAGTGCAGCTGCAATAGAGCCAGGGTGTTTTAAATCATCAGAACACCGGTGCATTCATCACCTTTGTAGTTTCAGCTAACAAGCTAATGAATAAGCTAGCTGTCTAAGTTTACATTCACAGGCTAAATTGGACAAAACGGAATTCAATCCAGAATGAATTCATTGAATGCTTGAATTCGCATGGAATGAGGGAGAGAAACTGCACAGAGGACTTGTGCAGTGGCATGTCTACATTACAATATTTTTGCAATATTTTCTTGCCTATTTTAGCCACATAGTGCTGAATGAAATTTTTGTATTATTTTTTTTAGGGACCGGGAAGGTGGGGTTGGCATTTGGGGCGGCAGCTGCCAACCCCGAGCCACCCCGTAGATCCGCCCCTAAAGACAAGGAACGGAGCGCGTGGACGAACAGGAAGGGGCCGCGGCGGTGCCCGGCAGACGCTTACTCTCGATGTATCCGTGCAGCGCCACCATGCGCGCTCTCTCAGGGCTGCCAAAGGGAGAGTAATGCAGGTCGTCCGGCAGGGAGGGGGGCATCCGAGACTGAGGGTGGCCCTGGGGGGGTCCGCTGTGCTGGGGGGTGTGCTTTTTGTGTCTTGCTCTGCAGTTTTGAAACCAGACCTATGAAAATGCAATGTTACCAGCAGGTATGTGACCACCAGACAACCAGCTTTTTCCATTGACTTCCTGGACATACTCCGTGCGAATGAGCACTAGGGATTCCACACACCTGTATCACCCGCCTGCTCAGGCCCGTCATGTCCGCCAGCTTCTGCAGCGTCTGGGCGTCGGGGTTGTTGTCCTGTGCAAACTGCGCCTGCATCACCTGCACACATCCCTGACTCAGTCAGCTACTTCCACCCATCCGTCCTCCCCATCAGGTGACCAGGTTCAGACTCCTCCCCCGTAACCTCTGTGCCACACCCACACGTCTGTGCTGTGCTATAGAAGGCGGGTTTACCTGCAGCTGCTCGGCAGTGAAGGAGGTGCGCGCTCTTTTGGCTGGTTTGGGCTGGCTGTCCTGCTCCGATGGAACCGCGCCCTCCAGAGTGATCCCACTTCCTGAGACCAGGAAGGAAGGAGGAAAAGAAAGAGATGACCTGCTGGTCACCCGCCACCGTCTTATGTGTTAGTCTAACGCGATGACCCTCAGACCAGAAGCTGAACTGTAGGCAGAGCCAGCTCTAGGATTTTGGCGGCCCTAAGAGTTAACTTAGTAATAGTGGTTCACAATTAAAATATCTTTAAAAACAAACACCATTTAAAACCTTAAGTGTGTGGCCCATGGATGCTTGTGGCCCTCAATGACTGCACAGAGCATTTATGCCAGCAGCCAGCTCTGCCTGTGGGTGAACTCACCGGTCTCTGCGGCCCGTTTGAGGTTCTCCACCATGGTGTCATAGTGGATCCTGCAGAGCACTTTCTCCTCTACCAAGCCAAACTCCTCGCCCGTAGAGAGCTGCCTCTTGCAGGAGAAGCAGGCGAAGCAGGCCAGGTGGTAGGCGTTGCCTCTCGCCCGCCTCACCCAGTCGCTGGCGTAGATCTGTCGTCCGCAGCGGGCACACTTTGTCCCAAACCTACTGTGAGAAAGAGAGGGTCTGGGACATCAACACTCTGCTGCAAACTGATATCACTCAGCAGTCTGGATGAGAAGGACATTCAGCAGAACTGTTGGAAAGGAACCCTGAAACCAAACCACCAAACCCTGAGTCTGTGATGCTTAGATCTGAAGAGAGTGTGAGGGGGTTCAAGTAGCAGGTGAAAAAGTTCCGCTACCCCCAATAATTCATAATGCCAAAACAGTAATAATATTTCAAAACTAGTTTATTCTCCTCCCTTGCCATTCCTCCTTCAAATCAATTTAAGAACTTCATCAAGTTAATGGTGAAATGTTTTTTAAATTGTACTTCGCTTTCATGTTTTGAAATTCTTCAGATCTGTTCTCCTGGGGGAAGCAGCAGCACTGAAGCAATTCACGTAAGATAACCTTGGAATGTCTCCTTCTGCCAGCGGAGCTTTAAATGCAAACAAACCAACACCTGCAATTTCCTGACTGACGTGTGAACGTCTGACAGACAGTCCCTTGTTGAAGCAGTGGACTTTCGTGGAGGCAATGGAAGACTGAGAGCAATCTCGAGCACATCACCTGAGCCCAGCTGCAGCTGACAGCCGTGATGAAGTCACGTTTTAAACACAAACCACCTGCAAGGACATTTCCTTTCATGTGACCTCTCACTGAAAAGCACTTAATGACCATTTCCATGAATATTCATGTGCATACCGAATTCACAAGTTGAAAGAAGGAAGAATTATTACGTTATGAAACAAGACACTTCTGCGGAAATTCTTGGCGTGGAGTTCCTGAGAAGTTTATGCCAAGAAAAACTTTCCTTTTGACGTTGACATTCACTTTTTTTTTTACCGCTGAGGTCCTGAATATTTGATTAATTTTACATTTTGTGGCATTTTCATTTCAGATTAATGAAACCTCTCCACTGAGAAGTACAAGTGACAAGCTAACACATATGTTTCCAGTGGTGTAACATATTTATGAGCTGAATACTTCCTATATGCCCAGTTCGCGCTGTGATTAGGGATAGGTGGCAGAACAGGAGTGGCCCAGCCCAGGTCTGAAGGCCAGTATGGACTGAGTGGAAGGCTACCCATAATCCACTGGCAAGAGTTAGAGGGAGGTGAATAGAATCTCTGCTACTATAGCTCTACCCTCCACCCCCATCTCCTTTGCACAGAAAGAGCTTCTATAAACAGTGTAATATAAACACTATCCCAAAGGGGGGAAGGGGGTGCATGGGGGGATGGGGCAATCAGAGGGGGAAGACTGATTTGGCAGTATCCCATGTGAGCATGGGCCCCGAGGTCTAAGCTGCAGTGAAGCAGAGAAGAGGAGCCCATGTCAGAGTCACTGCACGCGTAGGAACCTCGCCGTTCATGTCCGTCTCCCCACAAACCCAGACAGACTGTGGCCCCTGTCTGTGATTTCCAAACACATTTCTGTCCACTGATTCTATTTGCATGTCCACCCTTTCACCTGAGGGCTGCTTCTGCCCTTGTGCATTCCCCCCTGTCTGCTCTCACTTCGGACCGGTACGACACACAGCAACACGCACTGCTGCACTGACATGCGTTTGGTTGAAGGCCGAGCCCACATAGGCCTCTCCGAAATCGCGTTTACGATTCTCAGTTCAGATTACTAATAGTACACACACAACATCAGTCAAAACTGAGACTTAAGTGACTAAGTAAGGACTTTCAGCGGCCTGGTTCAAAACCAATGCTGCTGGATGTTGTACAGAGGAAGGCATTAAGTAGCGTGTCTGATAGCACTTCTGCACTAAAACCTGATATTTATTCTGGATTCATTTCTATCCACCCATCAGTAACTGACTTTGTGGGTGGGGTATCCTACTAAAAAAGAGCCTGCCTTCAGTGATTCTCCAGTTCCACCGCAATTTGCTTTCAGTAGAAAATAATGACTTGAGGGGGTACATGTTTTGTGGATTCATTCTGATATCCTCAGGGAATTCTTTAATCTTGTGTAAAATCCCCACCATCTCCAGAAAACACTGTTTCATCACTTGTATGTTCTGTTAACACATTCACCATGGGCATAATTACTATTTTAATATTCACACATGCTATGCTACACATGGTATAATTAAATAGAATATGAGAATATTATATTGTTATATTATACACTTACAGATTATATTGTCTGTTGTTGAAAAATTTGTAAAATGTAAATATACAATTTCTAAAATAGAATCATATATTTTCTCCCTTTTGCATTAACAGTGAAGCTGCATGGGGAAAGCAGTGCTGCAAGAGTCTATTTTCCAATGACCACAGTCTAAGCACTCTTGAAAACACTTTATTTTATCGCTCTCTCTGAATACAGTGTACATGACAGTACCACCAAGGTTAATTGCTTCCATAAATTACAGAAAGCGATATATCGGTGCTGCCGTTCCTGACGGCTGAGTGAGCAGTTGAATTGCTCTTTCACGGTGACCCTGCAGCTTCCCTGACTGATGTTAACAGAACAGAAATAGTGCATTCATCCAAAACAATGCATATGCAATTCACACAATATGTGTACATACGCATAATGAAAACGACACCAGAGACTTAAGCCTCCTCAATGCCTATATGAGGTCATAAAGAGCAGGTAATTTTATTCTATCTTGTCTAAGAATTTTCAGCCATGGGGTTTTGCGCCTGTGATTAGATATATCACAGATCCCAGGCTGTGGTAGTCTATGACCTCATTTCTGGTACTTGACATTGTGAAACTCACATCCACCCTGGAGAGCCTCATAGAAATCTGTGACTAGAAACCTGCACAACGTACACGTACACCTGGCGAGCGTCGGTACTCCATGGCAGGATACGACAATCAAGTGGCTCCATTATGCTGCCCATGAAATACGCGCAGCAGCATGCGTCTCCATCTCTGTGTCAGCAGGTACCCGCGATACGCTGTTTTAGCCACTTCCCACGTGAGCCATACCGTACAGCCATATAACTGGAGAGTATGCAGTATAGTGGTTCATAGCCATATAACTGGAGAGTATGCAGTATAGTGGTTTATAGTCATATAACCGGAGAGTATGCGGTACAGTGGTTTATAGCCATATAACTGGAGAGTATGCAGTACGGTGGTTTATAGTCATATAACCGGAGAGTATGCGGTACAGTGGTTTATAGCCATATAACTGGAGAGTATGCAGTACGGTGGTTTATAGTCATATAACCGGAGAGTATGCAGTACAGTGGTTTATCGCCATATAACTGGAGAGTATGCAGTACGGTGGTTTATAGTCATATAACCGGAGAGTATGCAGTACAGTGGTTTATAGTCATATAACCGGAGAGTATGCAGTACAGTGCCTACTCCATGCCCTGCATCCCCTGCACATGCTGAACCGTTTTTTATTTCCTGTGATTCTGTCATTAGGAGGGCAGTCAGTATAGGCAGATGAGAGACTGGTACAAATCAGACAGCATCTTTCAAAAGATATCCTTTTGAGCCGAAGTAAAGAGCAGTTTCAATCTGGTCGGCACGCTTAAAGCCAGCACTCACAATTAGCAACACTATTCATACTTTTTATTATTCTTATTTACCTTTACTGATTTGGGCAGCATTCAAAACAACATGTTTCAGCCTGTGCCTCTCCTTCAGGAGTTATACTGAATCTGTCCATGTTCTGACTCCAGTAAAACCACAGATTGCTATGGCTGACCGTAAGCACTAGGGCTGTAATACACTGTACCTATTCTACAGTGCAGCTATATCCCCCCAGCTGCGTGCACGCCGACAAAAACCACACATTGTAACATTCATAGTCACCAACACAGCATGTCCTGCACAATTTAAACCTTCCTTAACCATATATGCAGTATTAATGTTAAATGTATCCCACATCACACATAACATGAGAACAAACAACTTTACACAGTGGAAATACATTTAAAATGGTTGATCTGCTTGCAGTAAAACCAAGCTCACATGAGTCAAAACGTCAGTTGTTTGCAAGTGTGTGTTTTTGTCTCGGCAGTGTGTGTGTGTGTGTGTGTGTGTGTGTGTACGTGTACACATTTGTTTGTGTGTATATGTGTGTATACTGTATATGTTTGTGTATATGTGTGCACTAATACGCATACTATCCAAGATGTATAATATTCTACAGTGTGACTGAACACATATTCAATTTGTGCTGACAGTGATGCTGATTTCTGCTTCTGATTTATGGAGATTATAATCCTCAAACCAGCACCTTGTATCTGGTTATGACTTGCACCTTCTTTTGAGTTCAGACTACTGAGGCAACACAGAGATACAGATCCACAGAGACCAATTGTTTGGTGCACCTTTATCGCAGCACCAACATCCAGCACAGTTCTCCTCGTTCTCAATGATACACTCTCATAGCCAGGCTGCCTCCTATGTGTTCTCTTATAAATTCTCAAACATTACCCACACTGGCTTCAGGCTGTTCTCTCCATGCATTTGAACCCAACTGCTCGGCTCTTTTGCAAGCTTGGAACTTTTAAATATTCTAGTCTCGTCTAATAAAATATATGAGGGAGTCAATAACAGCTTTGCCTTGGTCAAAATAGACAAAACTAAAAAATAATTAAATAAAAAATTGAATAAAAAGAGCCACGCAAATATACATGATTGTGTATCAGCTGAGAACATCTATTTCCAAAGTGATGGTCACAGCAACCGGAAGAATTATTTATACACATGGAAAGTTTGAATGACTATTTTTATACAGGTATCTTCAATATACTATTTGAAATTATGTTTATTGGTTTATGCATGATCCTTAACAGCGCATTGTGCTATAGAAGATCAGGCATATTTCTATTGTCTATGTATTTTAAGGAAGAAAGTCCACATTCTAATAACTGGACTATGTAGGGACATTGAAAAAAAAAAAATTAATTCAAGGAAATTAATATTTTTTAACCAAGAAAATATTATTGTGGTGACCCTTAAAACAACCATAACAAGACTACCACAACTATAACTTTCATTGAACAAAAAACTCTTGTAATAAAATTAAAAGGTGACTTCTCATCCATATAGGTCTCAGAGATAACATGGCTGGTGAATTGGAGTGGTCGGATATTTTTCACCAAAGCCTGGTGAAAAATGTTGTCTGTGCAGCAATATTATGTTCATTTCCATTTTTATATTTTCAATCAAGTTTATGTTTTCATTTTTATGCCGTTGCTTCAGTACTCTTACAATGCATACAGTGCCTTTATCCACACTGGTTCCACACATATATTCTCAGGACTTTCATTGCATTAGCAAGTGCATTTACATTTTGAACTCGACGCTGAGGGATTCTGTACATTAAAGCAAGCGTTTCATGTTCTGCACAACATGATAGGTTTAGTGGCAGCTTAATTAAATGGACAAGAATACAATGTTTTCAGTTGCAACATCACTTGTTCAAACTTAATATTTGAAGTTATGTGCAAATCAAATTATAATTCAACTACATGGAGGGCTCCATCTTTATCCAAACTGTTCAACAATATGAGAATGCTTCACAATGTGGCTGATTTACACTTTCAGCTGTCACTTGCTCAGGCATTTGGCTTTGATAAAACATCTTGTTAAGCATCACTTTGGATTATAAGTCTCAAGTGTACGATAACCCTCCAGAGCAGAGCTCCTAAGCAGAGTATCAACTTTAAAGGACCAGTCACTTCAGATTGACAAAGGGTAAAAGGGAAGGCTGAGCAATTTGTTTTTCAATTGAAAGTCTGTGAAGAGTGTTCTCCGAACTTGTAGAGTTGCGGAGAATCTACTTTGAGACCTCCGTGGATTGCCTATACAATTATATAATTCCAATGCATGATGTTTAGGCGTACTATGTTTATCTCAAAAATCGAAAGAATAATAGGACAAAAATTATACTTTAATGCGTTATGTTTACCTTGAATTGACTGCAATGCATTCCACCTTTTCGTGTGGTATTTAAAAAACGTATATCAAATAGTGATATAGATTAAAATAACGTACCTGAATACTTCTTAACGCTCAATTAATCCATAGACTAATCAACAAAGGATGTCAAAATGACTTCAGTATCCTTAAAAATGGACGGAATCAAAACCAAACCAAGACCATCCTGCTAAACAAAAATGACAAAACCAAGAGCAGCTTCTGTAGAACCAAGAGCCATCAAAAAAGTAAAAATCCGCCCGTGGCGGTTAGTTTGTAATCTTCAATTAGGGGGAAAGTAAAAGTTTCGATTGAATTCCGGCCTTTTACAACTAAAAGAGAAACAGCTGTGCGTTTCCAATATTTTTTTCTCTGTGTGCTATTCAGTGAGGCTCACTCTAAATAATTACTTTTTTTTTTACTATGTTTTAGGCAAACAAATACATAGACCTATACATTACAGGGCAGAGTAAGAAAATAATTTATAATGCGCAAAGTATAAGAAAATACTATAAAAATAGATATTTATAAATGATATCATCACAATATTACAATACAATATAAACATTCTCTTTTTATCTATGACAAATTGTGCTTACATTTCACATGTTAATCATTTAGTATATGATTTTTTAGCCAGAGCGACTATTGCGACATTACAACAGTTAATTGAACATATGCAATCATATGCTACTATGTCTTAATGTATTGAAACTATTGTAATGGTCATTGAATTCAGCACCATCATACTCCTTATTATCATAAACCTACTCGTCACCACCATCACCAGCACCATTCTAAACCATGTATTATACACATATGTGTCACACATAGTTTATTAAACGTTGAATGGTGTTAAACGTTGAAAATATCCGCCAATAATCTAAACGGATGATAAATGTTATATTTTCGTGAAACCACGAATTAAAACAAATTGGCACCTTTAGATCGGTATCTTTAAATCTTTAAATCTACATTAAAGTAGCTACACACCAAAACAAATCGGTATCTTTAAATATGACGTATATTCTGTTGCAGATTCAGGTTCTGACAATACCTGCAGATTCAGGTTCTGACAATACCAGCCTGCTGCTACTGGATTGAGGTTTCGTGTTTTTGATTCGCCTGGACTGTTTTCAAAAGACCTGTTCTGCGTATCCTATGTTTTAAGATATTGTTTTCTTTTAATTATCAGTGTGAAGATAAGAATTCTGAGTGGAAGAAGCCAAAAGAGTATCATAAAAGGAAACATGTATTTACAGTAGGATAATGTTCCATGGAACACAGCTATGTTTTGAAATTCTTTCTGAAAATCCCAGCTAGACAGACCGCATTTTACGTGAGGACACCACTCAGTAAGAAAATGGTTTGGATGTTGGATCTGGCAACCGTCTTTTTGATATTTTTAAAACAAAGTGCAAAACTTACCCTACCTGAAATAGTCCATTTTACAGAAGATCTCTTTGTTTTTGATGTAGCAGCTGCTGTGTTGACGCAACGACGTCCTGCACACTGAACACTCCAGACACCTCACGTGCCAGATTAAGTTGTTTACCTGAGAAGATATGAGGAGAAAGACTATCAAACCGGCCTACTTCAGGGTAGGATTCAAAGGTAGACATGATGACAACAACAACAACAACAATAATAATAATCATCATAATAATCATAATCATCAAAGCGTTTTTGCCATTTGATATTACGCAAAAACTGTACAATATTATCTATCGTTTTTCATTATACTTTATCTACCCCTCAGCTTTTTTCATTCGAAAAAAAAAGTATATTACTGCAAAAGCACTATTTTTTGTGATTGAGACTTATTCGTCAGGGTACAGTACAGTACAGTACAGTCTTGTCATAATGTTTTCCCAAACCTGTTATTTAATATAAGTTGAAAAATGATGAGAGGTTATGGAGAATTAGCCTAGAATTTTATCACGGCGCAAGTGTTTTTGTCCTGTATTGTTTTGTGACATTTAATGCAGTGCAATATTATATTATAATCTACAAATACTGTTCAAACTTTTGAACATTGTCCGAAATATTAACGCTTGAAGTAAACGTAAATTAGTACATAGTACGAATAGATCGAGTGCCTTCAATTTTTTACACGACGGTGAGGCCAAACCGCTTTGAGATTTAAATTCAGTTTTTTTTTTCTTCTCAGAGAAAGAATTCACAAGGACATGCAAAGGTGAATAGATGTACGCCTTTTAGAAAATCTAATTATTCACAAAATATTCCGAAAACTCAGACAGTAATCACTGATTTAAAAAAGCTTATATATTAAGAACAGCAATTAAATATTCCGAAATAAATATAAAAATTCGTTTTTATGTCATTTGTACGGATAACAACAACAACAACAATAATAATACAAATAATCATAATAATAATAATAATAATAATGATGGTGATGATGATGATGATGATGATTATTAGTATTATTGTTGTTGTTGTTGTTGTCGTTGCTGCTGCTGCTGCTGCTGCTGAGGTAGTAGTGCGTATCTATAGTTGAAGAGCTTGAGGTTGTTGTAATATTACTAATTATTGTATTCATTTTCATTAATCTTTCGCTTTACCAGTTCTGTTATTCATATTTAAATTTTTATTTTCTTGAGAAACCAGAGCTGGGACACATAACTAACAGAAAGCACGCCACAAGGCCTACTAAATACATAGGCACACAGGCGTGCCAGGATTCGACGTTTATTTTGACCACGTGACGTTCGCGTAAAGATAAAATGAGGAGAATAATTTTCCATTCAAATGAATTCAAAACTATAACCTTGTAAAAAGTGTTAAATCTCTGGTTAGTAGTTTAAATACGCCATTACCTCACTTTCTCTGATGTAGGAACTATCTGTTCATTTGAACTTCGAATAGGATTAAAATCTTTTCGCATTTCATGTATTGCATGTCTACATGTTGCATTGCCAGATGTATTTTGTACTTCGGAATCTGCCTGCAGAATTCCTTAAAAGTGCTTAATTTGCCTTGGTAAGTCTAATTTAATCTAGTATTAGGAAGTCACACTGCTGAATTTGCACGGTGAGGACGTCTCACCTTAAATAATTAAGATAACAGACAGAAGGCTTCCGATCATTCAGGAATTAATTGTATCACAGGTGTAATTGACTACAGAATCGAGTAATATCGTGATTAGATAGCTAAACACTATGCTCAATCAACAGGATATCGAATTAAATATAACCCCCTTCATGTTCATCAGCCAATGGCAACCATGTCATCTCAAAACAACGAATCCGCGTAGATGTGATTTTCAGATATTTCAAAGCCAGTGAGTTGCTGATTCAAGTTCTAATTTTGAAAAAGATGATAGTACCCTTTATATCTGAGGCATTTAGCATACGCTGTTATACGGAGGCAACTGCACACTCTACAGTCTTAAAATGCTATCAATTCATACAGCTGAATTTCTGAAGAAAGTCAGATTAGGCCGATTACTTTGCTGGAGGGTGCAGTGGCTGTGCTTCACCTGGGAATCATAGCTATAACGCCGATTCCCAAAGCCATATACACTACTGAAACTGAACATCTGATACAGTGGCAGAATGCTATTCCTGTAACATTCGCAGTGGTGTTTTTGTGTTTTTCGTCTTCCAAGGAAGTCTCCCATACATAATAAGAAAACAACTTTTTAGTTCACACTACAGATTCACATTACAGTGTCGTCATGTCATATGTCCAATGTCAAAAATAAATGTACGCTAGAACATGCCATGCAACATTCAGACGACCGTCACCCTTCAAACAGTTTTCGTCCTTTACTCACATTCAGGTCCTGATGGAACCCCTAAGGAAAAAGCCTTTCCGTAAAGCTTCCGTGCAATACTTGAGACCTACATCCTCCAGTACACACCCTGTTGTGTTTACATGAAAACGCGAGTATCCGAAACGACAGTCTGTGTCCAGTGTGAGAATGATTTAAAAACAGTTTATTCTGCCATCAATCGTAATTCTCTCTTCACCCTTATTCGACGTACACTACATGCTTAAAAATAAATTATTCGAAATATTATACCGTAGGCCTATTTGCTTCACGAATAGTCATTTTATTTTTGTTTTGTTTAATCTGTTAATATTTCACTCTTATTTAACAGAGCTCAATGGGAGAAGAACTCGCGGACAGAAATTTTAGAAAATAGCCTATGTGACTTAAACATACAATATGGATCATCCCTGTATGAATTTTGATTTACACCAATTTTAAATTATGCATACAGAGTTGTTACTGCTAACATCATAACTATAATAGTGTAGGCTTACAAGTAAATATATTTATTCTCAAAGGGTGGTTGCAAATGATTGACTTCATGACATGCAATGAAATGGTAACCTATGCATTTTATTTACGCGCGAGCCCGCATGTATATCTGTTTGTTTTTTACGATTTAATTTGATTATGAAATTAGGCCTATATTATTATTTAATGTTATGGTCTCAGACTGTCTAGTCTGAAGCATATCATTAGTTCACGTTGAGTACGAGATGTTTTATTCCCCAGAACGGAGATTAAAAATTCACTGTCATTGTCAAGTCAGTCACGCATTTTCTACGGTCTTTGTGCGATGCACTCACTCATACCTTGAGAAGGTATCTATCCAGAATCTCCAATCCGCAACTTGCGCACACGTTCTTCCCAGTGGACGGCACAGAGGACGAGGATGATGTAGGAGAGCATACAGACGGAGTTGACGGAGGACTCGGGGAAGAGCGTGCATCGTCCTTTTCCATATTCGACCTGTGAGATTCTCCATCGGAGTGAGACTGTATTGTGGAAGGTTTGTAAATGGCAAGAATTAAGAAACACTTAAGGCAGCTACGCACCAAACCATTTTAAATATGATGTTATTTCATCCAGATACGTTTTTCATCAACATATCAACTTGTTTGAAGCCATTTCCCCTGCATACAGTAAACTTCAAGCTTTGAGGTCGCAGATGTCCTTAGGTTCAACGATTCAAACTGGGAACACAGGATTTGCATGGCTTGAAAACGCTTTAAAACTGCGCAAATCAAAATCAAATGCAATTGCCTAACCAGGGCTATTTACCGATTACTTATGGTAATCTTCACAGTAGATTAGACTTGTGAAAAGAAATAAGTAGCAATATTGAGAAGCGCGTTTTAAACCATAAGGGAATATTCTGAGGCTTTATTTAGCATTAGCCTGATTTAATTTAATTGCAATTAAATTTTTAACAATATGAGCCAATTTACAACAATAAAAACACAGATTAAGCATTTTAGTGTGTTTTTAGTAATTAGTAATAAGTAAAAAAGAAAAAAATCTAAGTAAGGAAGGGATAAATGCAAAAATGAATCTAAAAGGAAAATTACAATGGTAAATAAAAATGCGTAACACGACATACATATATACATTTATGGTATGGTTTATTTTAGCGGATTTGTCTCAGAGTTGCTTGGCCTGGCTCTTCTGTGATTCGCTTAAAAATGTACTCACCATTATCTGCGCGTGTTTGGCTTCCAAACAGAGCGAAGCTCCTGGTGTACTCTGTGTTCCTGCAGAAATTACCTACAACAGATTTAATACCAGCAAAGTCAACTGACGGAGTTCTGTTGCACTAAACCTCCCCGTTGCACAGCAGCCTATATAAACTGTCCAAAACAATAAATAAGTATTTCCACTGTGTATTTAAAACCTCACAACAAAAGCTCTTTTTAATGAAGCGATTTCAATTTGGATTGATTTTTCCCTGCACTTAACCCGTGCCTCTTAAAGTAATCGTCTATCCCATGCAATCCAGGGCACTGAAAAAAATAAACTACCTGCAATTAGAAATAGCTTGAAATGCTCAGGATAAGAGGGACCCGAAGTGTCAATTTCAACTGTCAATCAGAAAAGGCATCGGGCCACCCAAAGAATTGCAAATTTGATTTTTAATGGCAGTAATTAAAATCGAATTTTTCCAAGCAGAATTGCCATTTCAAGAGGCTGGACTGCAAATCACACTATTCATAAAAAGCACAATTTCCAGAGCTCGCAGCTGATCAGTGCACACGAACGAGAGCGATTCTTAATGCATCACTTAAAGATAAAACGCAACACGTTCTTGGCGATTAAGACAGTATTCATGAGGACGTATAAGCGACGTAACAGTGCTTTTATATGTATTTCATAAGTTGATGTTATTTATTTTCATGTAGAATTCTTGAGAAAAATGACGCAAATGTGTTTTCTCTGACTTAACTACGTGTTTATTTTCACGACTGGTAGTTAACGGTACGCATTGGTCAAATATTTGTTACATAGCCTACTTCACCTTTCGAAAAATCTTTAAAGAAGCAAAAACATGATATGTACGGCGATTTGTACAGAATTAAATCAGGAGTTTGGCAACAACATTACCTGTTTCACTGGAATTCCTTCGGATAGAAATTTATTTCCCTCAGGTAGAGGGGCCAAAACTTCATTTTTCCAATACATGAAAAAAGACCTCGAAAATGCAACAGTCCAGGAAAGACCGAAGTTAGTAGCCCAGCTGTCTTCAGGTTCTGTATAGTGCCACACTAATTTAACGTTCATGCAGAACGATAAGCGACAGTTGTATCCTCTGTGTTATGGATCTTCTCGTGCATCTGGATATCTTTTAAACTTGATTAGAATGCAGACCACATTTTCGTCTCCAGAATATGCAGTGGTAACTTGCAGACACACTTTCTTTAACAAGGGAAGGCTAAGCGCAATCGCCGAGGTTCGAGTGGGTTGGGTAGCAGGCGGCCAAATGGGGGTTGTTGTTCAGAGCGCCTTATTTAGAACAGTTTGTAAAATTCTTCCTTCCACTTTTTTTCCCTTTTGGGATGGAATTGCTGACTGCAGGAAGTCAGTGGAGTTGAGGGGCTGGCAGGTCTGCTCTCAATCTCCTGGAGAGCGCTAGACCGTCAGTGCAGGGCACCCAACGTCTGTGCTTCTGAAGTGAAAGTTTAGCGCGCGCCCCTCGACGGATGGGGGAGGGTAAGTCCTGTCATAGGTGTAAGAGGGTATGGTTTATACTACGAACCTATAAATACAACAGAGAAACTTGAATATTTGTATACTTGTAATTACTGTTACTTGAATATTTTAAACCACAACACAACTGCTGCTTTTCTGGCAGGCTAATTAAAACCTAGAAGCTGCTCTCTTGCGCGTGATTATTTAAACATCAAAATTATTTAAATTAAACATTCAACTGATGACCTTATTTTAAGTCTGAGTATCAATTTGTTCATCTGCTTCTAATTAGGTAAAGGTAATACATTTAATTTTAAAATCCATTTTATGCGCAGCATGATCTTCACTATTGATAGGCTATTCTATCAAGCATGTGTATGGTATCGGCAATCATGACATTGAAAAGGTCAAATTCTCTAGAAGTTAATTTTCAGACAGAAAAATGCAATCTTTACTGAAGTACTGGTATGTGTTGCATAGACTATTAAAATACAAATCACAGGTGCTTGACACATTTATGATTTATTGGCGTACAAATTGTTTATCTAAAGCGTCTCTTCTTCACTGCTGAGATTTCCTCATAGAAAACTATAGTATTGAAGACCGTTTACCTAAGACGTTTATGTGACATTGGCCTTGTAATACATCTAGGCTATACAAAATAAATGCCATTTTGAAAAGTTCCCATACATAGTCCCATTGACAAGGGAAAATACCAGATCGAACAAAATATTACTGATATTCAAAATAACAACAAATGCTCTTGGTATGAGAGATAAGTTTTTTATGGATGCGGTTCTGCAATGTCTACCATAAAATGCAATCTTACCAATGCTATTATCAATAAAGACAATGCGATCTGAACATAGTCACTCTGTTGCAATAGGCATGCTATATTGTGCAGGTCAAATCCTCGAAGGTCGAAATAAGGAAATACATCGTCTTTAGTTTCAACAATGCACAAGCTTTTGAGGAAGAACATTATACAGTCTCTAAAAAACCGAAGTGAAAGATAGCCTATGTATTTTCTATCTAACAGTCGCGCGCGAATATATGTGTGTGCGCGCGCGCGTGGATAAGCAAATATTCCTCATCTGATCGCGCGCACACATTCACAAATCTTAACAGAGGACAAACATACATACCTGCGTGCTTATATAATAATAATAATAATAATAATAATAATAATAATAATAATAATAATCAAATTCGATGTCATTTCAGCGTATATTATTTATTACTATTAATAATAATAATTATGATAATAATCAAACACAAACAAACCTTCATTGTGCGGATCATTATTTCATAAATGACTGAGATCGGTTTAGTCAAACGTCTATATACAGGATGAACGATATCAAGTAGGCTATTAATTTTCTCCGACAAATTGCACAAGAAAGCATACACTGGTTACTAATATTACCTGAAACGGTTGTTCCACATATTCTCGCCGACTTCAATCCAAATTAAGAACCTGCATTTGATGAGAATGACAGCGACAAGAACATATGTCGTGCCAAAGAAGTACACAATAAATGTCCAGTGTTACTTAAAATCTAACAGAGTACATATGAGTCCTAAAGGGACCAAGTAGGACCATATGTACCCTGTAAGAGTTGATTTAACACTGAACATTTTACTGTAACAGAGCTGGACGGAACATCCCACCAGTCAATAAGTAAAATTTCAATCCTACTTTCTAAATGTAATATGCTTTTTTCTGAACGGGCTACTGCTGTCAGTATAATGGACACCAATGAACTCTGTGTTAAAACGATTAAATAGTTTTAGGCCTACACTAGACTATTTTCATTAAGCCTAAGTGTTTCTATGTGATCCGAATTTATTTTGCTATTAAGAAGGCACGCATATGCCATTGGAAGAATAGGCAATAGAAATATCATTATGTGCCATTTAGCCTGAAACTCCATCCTTCAAATGGATGTTCCAGAGTTTGAATCCTAAGTGGGGCACTAGGCTGTTTAATATATAATTCGCGTTATAGCCTACTGAAATTTAAGTTAAACGGAAAATGTGGCTGTGCAGTACTTCACTCTCAAGGTTATACATTTTATCGGTTTAAAAATACAAAACTCGAATAAAAATGAATCCAACCTTCCAATGAAAGTATAAATATTAGACGCTACTCACTTCTCATAATTTCAGTAGATACCAAATGCTTGTATAGCCTAATATTAACAATATTGAAGGGCACATAAGCCAACAAATAAATGCAAATGATAAAACATGCTTTTTTTTAAGTAAGTCGGAATTGATCTGCCATTACGGGGCCGTCATTTTTGGGATAATCATTGAATCTGTTTCCAACTGCAACAGAGCTCCGCATGTTGCCACAAATGAAATGTGAAGACCTAGAGGTTCTACAGTGCTTTCGCTCGGAATACGGAATGCATGAGAGCACCCACCACCTTTAGTACGATTTAGTTACATAAATAAAGAACACAGGTATGAATGCACATCGTTGCAATGCACTTTGGCTTGCACAATCTGAATTTATATCAGAAGAGACGACCGACATGACACAAAACCAGAACTCATATAGCTAAACTTCTACAAAAATAGCTATTTTATCGGACTGTTAAATAATTTATTATTTGTTATGCTATTTATCGCCATGATACAATTATTTAGTTTGGCTTGCGTTGATTCTGAGATTATTTCACAAGAATGTCAGGTATGGTGGTAGAGTACTGCTCTATAAATGAGGTGTGTCCCAGTCTGAACCATAGAATCAACCATTTGCTCTTCGGCTAGTGGACACTTAAAGTGTTGCTTAAGAATGTGGCAACTGTGGGCTCTCTTTCTTGTGAAGTGCACAAGTGTAGTGTTTTAATAGCAAGTGGCTAAAATCAAGTTTCATAGCTGCCAGCCATCATTCCTCGTTAGTTCTAAGGCAGATTCCATGAAAATACTCTTCACTGTCATACACATTTTATTTCATTTTAAAACTGTAACATCCCTCATAGTGCAAATATTTCTGAGATGTTAGCACAGATATGGAACGTCCATATGCAGGTGCAACTGCAGAGGGCAGTGGAGAGGAGCTGCATCCTCATTTGTTTCCCTAAGACTGGGATACCCGTCAAAAGCACAACCGCCAGACACCTGAGGAGTGTTCATGGATCAAGTACAGGGCCATTACGGGCAGCACGCTTTTTTGGACCGTATCACAATGAATATCCGTTAAATGTTCTTGCAAGTATCTTTCACAGATGGTGAAAGTGTCACCTGTACAGGAGTTACTGTATGTATATACTATACAGTGCAAAGTGCTGTTGCAAGAGAGCATTTCAATGACATGTACATGGCACAATCTTATTGAAGTAAAATAATTGTGTTTTACTTGAGTATGTTAAAAATAAGAAAGATATTACAAAATGATGTTCTTCTTTTTCAAATGTACTTATCAAGATTACATTTTAATTATTCAAGCCTGTCATCTTGTTATGTCTGATTAAATATGCACAAGTGCTCTTGTGTATTTTAATTAATTTCTGGTCAAAACTCTTCTGAGGTCTCTTCTCAGTCAGTCTCTTGGCACTCACAAGACTGCATTAACTTTTTGCACTAACATCTTGTTGCAGTAGGCCCTAAGTGAGGAGCACTGTAAGCAAATCATGCCTTACAATCTTCACAGTTTCTACCTGGAGCATTTCAGACTTCATTCACTACATGTATGGAGTGGCCTACATATCATTCTTACAGAGCACAGTGTATGTCAATGCTGGTTTAATTCGCTACAAGCATCACACTGCCTCCAAATGATGTCACAATAGGTCTAATAATGTAATTGGTGTAGCTGTTAGAAGGGGCTTGTCATATTGATATACAATGCCACTTTAGAGAAACAGCCGTTGTCAGTCTAAGAAAATCGAAAGATAATGTAAAAGAAATTACACAGTGAAATATTAGAGCAATTTACATATTTACAAATAACAATGCTGTATATAATTCTTTTTCCATTCAAATAATAATGGGTTGGTTTAATTTGATCAGATTTATATTTTTCCTTAAACCCAACAGTTGCTACAGTGTGATTCCCAGACCTTTATCATGTGAAATGCACTTTTGTGAGTACATATGGCTAAAGCATTTGTAAAATATTACATTGTAAATTGTAATAAATTGAAATTATATGCTATGACTAATGTCCAAACATCTGAGGAATTATTGCAATGTCAAATATTTTTACAAGATCAATAAATCACCCTATTAATTCAGATCTGTTCAATTAAAGTCAGTCAAGTAAAAAAAAAACTGTATTTCACATACTTCCACCCCCTAAATAGCATGTCTATAATAATTACATACACTTTTATAGACACGTTAGTTATACTATTATTATTACTATCTGAACACATGGGTATGTATTATGTAAGCTATGATCTATGAATCTCTTATAGATTCTCAGAGAAGTTAGATTATGGGAGGTGCATTGCATTACGTTAAAAATATTCTTTCAAACTCACCAGAATAGTGATGGATCTTTTTAGTGTATCTCTTGACATATTTTATACAAACTTTTAGTTTGATGTCATTTTAAGAAATGTATGACTACAAAAATTTAGATTTAGTACTTCAAGAACTATAAAAGCAGGTATAATAATTACATTTTGGCTACAGTCATGTGCATTCTCGTCATCAGAAACAAATGGAACCTTGCAAAACAAAACAAAAATACTATTCCTTTTTTATTCAACTTTCCCTGTAAAATTAAATCCAAATTTTGAGCTTTAAGGTAGTTGGCTGATATTTTTTTCACAAAGTAGGGAATAAGCTTTATTAACGCTTAGGGTATATTCTCCCATGCTGTTGTGTTATATTCTTCATCGAAGAGTAGTTACCAAATCCGGTCTCAAGTAAGCTGGCCAAAAGTAGGCATTGTAACCGTTTGCTTCAGTCAAGTCTGTACTAGCAGATGAACAGCCATGAAAGATAAGACATCATTGCAGAAGCAACACAAACAGACAACTCTATCAAATATACTACTACTGTTACAAATAAAATAGCACAGTACATATGCTCGTTATCCAAGGTCACACAGGAATTGATTCCGATATGTGCATATTTTGAAATAAAAATCGATTCTGATCTTCACACAAGAGAAAACAAGCACACTATATACCCAAGAAGAAGTATGTTTACAACCGCTTCTGAATGTATAAAGAATCACAACAAATAAATTCTTGCCCAAAGATAATTTGTATCTCATCCCTGACAAACGCTTCAGCAGCCAACCCAATATGCATAATCAGTCCTATGTTTTAGAGTATGCAAGAGGTCAACTGAACAACTTGTTTGCAAAAAAAAACCCCGATTAAAATGCAGATTAAGACCTCACTATTAAAAGAACAGTCTAGCGTAAGCAGTGAACTGGAGGACTGCACATCGTCAGTACACCAGAGGCAGGAAAGCAGGAAAATGACTAACCCACGGGGATGTGTCGGACGGAGGTTACAGCATCCAACTGACAGGGAAACTAAATACTTGAAGGCTCTATATCAGCAGGGAGGGGAGGGGTACAGGGACCCATGGGGCCATGTAAGTGAAGTCACAAGGAATTTTAAAATAGCCAATTCAAGTCTATTAGAATGACACAAATAAACATTTGCATTCATGATACAAAACTCTGGCCTTTATTTCTTTTCTGATAGAAATCTCATTAATGTTGGACTTAAGAGGTCATGCTAATGAAAATAACGGAAATATCCAAAACACCATTATAACGAGGACATAGATTACATGGATCTCAGCAAAGGAAATGCTACAGAACATTGCATGCTTGCTTGCTGTCCCGTTACTGTACAAAATGAAGCCTGAATTTACTGACAGCTGTGCCTCATGTTCCATCTCCCAACACAGAAATCTAAGAACGGTTCTAAAGAATCCATTAGCAAAAGCCATAAAGGTGTTATGGAGTATGATCTTTAAATTTTCAAATGATTAAAATCATGCATACCTAATGTGTTCCTCTAGATCCCTTGTCATTTTATACCAAGCTAATTAAAGAGGACAGTGACAGAACTAAAGTTAACAAAAATATGGCATAAAACAATGTTCACAACACTGAGATAACTCTTTCAGGGTTCCATTTATTATTTACACTATGCTTTTGCACCAATCTGGAATTAAATGAATATTTCAGTGAAAATAGCCTGCATGTGTAAACGCACACTTAGATTTTAAAAAGGTGAAAAGTGACAAGTGTGCATGATGCTCAAAGCACCACAGAACTCCTACACATGCAAAACTACCTTGCACAATAGAAAACACCTGCTAGTCCACTGTGCAAGAACCTGACAAATATGTCAGAGCAACAAATATCAGGCATGAGTGCATGGCTGAACATGTCATTACATGGCATGAACACAGTGGGTCACATATTAAATTCTGGTATCCTTTCCAATCAATGTGATTTATTGAATGATGGCAAAATTAGCTGCAGCACCTGAAACTATAATATGCATGGCCATTACAGCCCTCACAGAACAATATAATATGATTACTTAGTACAAACCACAGCCTTGAAACAGTGAACAGGGCTGTCGAACACCCACATAAGGAAAAGAAATCAACACACATTCACTTGCTTGATTTATTTGTTCCTATTCAATTCAATTACCAAATAACTCAAAAGGCAAAATTGCAATGGAGCGTTTTCGCTGTCAAGTTGACCACAGCAATCGCATCTGGATTGAATGATGATTGCTTGTCAAGCCTTTCCATTGACCACTGATATCAGATAACCACACGCATTTGTAACTACGAGCGTGTTTCGGCACCGTGTTTTCCACTGCCGCCCGTCAGGAGAAACAGGAAGTTGAGCAAAGTGATGAGCATCACGGCGTGAGTGTTTGGTTATAGTATGACCATATGCCGGTAGTCAGGAGATACTGTGCATTGAATCTGAAGCAGGACACAAACATCACACAGAAGCTGTTCTTTAAGTCTGAACTACTGCAACACATTGAGAGACACCGTCATTGACCAAAAGGAGAAGAAACATAAGTGTACAGAACATGTGAGACGTGCATTGGGCAAACAGAACAGAATGTATCCTTTCATAATGCGAATTTAATCACACTGGTTAATGATGTTTACCCATTTGGGACTGAGACTCTGGGAAAGAAAGATGAAGATATTTTGATACTCTGGGTCATTAAGAACCATCTGAGTCACCCTGATTTCCTCTATTTGCAGTGCATAATTCAATGCTGTGGATGAGAATGTCTTCTGTTTCACTACAGACCAACAAGTCCATTGCTTCGTCAGTGTCTTCAGAGTGAGCAGATTAGTCCAGGAAAAAAGCAGATAAAATAAACCAGACACTCCAGATCATCTAAAGTTAGGAAAAGCAGTATGCACAAGCGCTCATAAATGTGAATGATAGGCAATGAAAAGATGTTGTCATAGAATAGCAAGATATACCTATTAAAATATTCCAGCTAAACTGGTACAAAACTGGAATACAAAAACCATCCTAAAATAAAAATGGTTCTACAAAGGACCACATGTAACAAATGAAAGGCAAAAAATCTCACCGATAAAAAGCGAGCATCGTTATTCTGCTAGCATCAGAGCCAAACATGTGGCCCGATGCAGGGCTCTACGCTAACGTTTATTCCAAGGGGCACGGGGGCTCCCGAGCACACTGATGCATCCGGTTAGCAGGTTAGCACACATCAGCCTTCAGGAGGAAGTGCTCCTAAAAGGGGAGCACTAGAGCCCTGCGATGGCCGACTGACACACCCAGAGCCAGACGATCAGAGGGTGTTTGGCCCGACGCTCTCTCACAAACCTCATATATTACAGCGTGATCACGGAGCAGAAGACAGTTTCAGTGTGAGCACTCTATGCGCGGGTCCTGCGGGTTCAAACACAGGAGGCCTCAGGAAGGCACAGTCCTTCACGGCGAGCGCGGAGCGGAATGTGACCGTGGCGACGCGGGCCGTGTCACCGCCTGAACTTGCGGCCGAACTTGGTGTAGGGAGCCGGGCGCTTCTTCTCCGGGGGCTTGTTGTACAGGTACATCGACGGGCCGGAGTACTCCTCGTCCGGCTTCTCGTCCATCATCTGCAGCTGGCCTCGATGGCGCGGATCTTGCGTTCACGCTGCCGACCGGCATGAAAGAGCACAGGGAGAAACGAAAAGCCACTTGAGAAGCGCGGCACTTTCATCTTCCGCCGCTGCTCTCAACACAGGCCTGCTGCTCGGGGGGGGGGGGGGCACTGGGACTGCTCTCTCTGCTCTTCCCCAGAAAATAAAAACGCTACATGATACTCCTCTGCACTGCACATTATGCAGGAACAGGGCCGTGCCCTCCAGTCTTGTGAGCATAGACAAATTTTTATTACGTTAAAACTCTTCTGCTCTCTAGTTTGCAAAGGAAAAGAGCTGGTGGTTTGGCTGGATGCATTATTAATAACAAAATAATAATAATAATAGTAATAGTAATACATTGTATTTATATAGCGCTTTTCAGGGAACTCAAAGACACTTTCTAAAGATAAGAAGATGAAATGTAATACACACAAATAAAAACAACAGTCATTGGAGTAACATTACAGGACCTGAGGGAAGTGGGCAGCTCTTCTGCACTGGACGAGGGCTCCAGACTGGCTGCATGGCTTTGTCCCCTCGGAACTGGTCAAACTTCTACAGACAAAATGATAAAAATAAAAATAAAAACAAATAAAACGCAAACGGAAGACAAAGAGGACAGCTGAGGTTCGGCTGAGGGAAGGGATAAGGGGTTGCGATGCGGAGCGTGTTGTTGGGAGTCTTATCGGAACCCATTCCTCAAAACCAGATCAGCAGCGCAGGCCACAGATGTTGGGCTTCGTTCATTCATCTTACGTCCATTTTGTTGGAAAAGAGACCGCTGCTGCTGCTGCCTCTGGCCAATTCTCCTCCCAGTTTTCAGGCATGTGGGAGAAGCACGACTGCACAACATTCACACACCAGTGTTCTTCCCCCAGAAAGGCCACTGGAATGGCTCTCAGCGCAAGCACTAGTCTGGGAGGGCAGGAAACACGGATACCACAAGAGAAGCATTCGCCAAAGTCTAATTCCGCACAAGACACATTATTCACCCGTGCCTCCGTAGATACTTTCACACAGACGGTCAATTCTTATCCTGTAAAGCATAGAAATAAATATTTATTCCCTGACATTGCAACAAACATGGCTCCTTTTTTCTGATGTTTAGTTTTAATGTTCACATAACATGCATATTATTGCTCAAACTTTACACATCAAACCCTGATTTGCCAGGGAAAATCAGAATCAAACGTGTGATAATTCAATGAACTTACGAGTTACAAGTTCAACACTGGGAAGGGTCAGCTGCTGTCCAGGACAAGGCCTTTCCAACCATCCCTCTCAGACCCCCTTTCATGCCTCCTCTCCTGTCAACTTTCCTGGGAACTGTTGTTTCTGGCACATGCTCATTCTTGCTTTTCAGCAGCAGAGTGCAAACTGCTCCTGGCTGTTTCACGCACACGTCTTTGCAGCAGCACAAACTCACCCGGCCTATGCTCTGTCCTGCCTGAACTCTTACACACACACACACAGGCACAGACAGAGGCACGCACACACACACACACACACACACACACACACACCACACACACACACACACTCACACACACATGCACACTCACACACAGAGGCACACACACACACACAGGCACAGACAGAGGCTCGCACACACACAGGCACACACACAGGCATGCACGCACACACACACACTCACACACAGGCACATACACACACAGGCACACACACAGGCATGCACACACACATACACACACATGCACGCACACACACACACACACACACACAGGCATGTGCACGCGCACACGCACACACACACACGCCCTCACACAAACAGCATCGGGATTATGAAAACATTCCAAAAAAATGACGCTCTTGAACACAGCAAGTCCCTCACTCCCCTTCGCCAGCAACAGAATTAATTGGGAAAGCATGTTTGTGGGTTGAGCTGCCTGAAATATTAAAACATATGATTCTGTGTAACATTACTCTTCGGTTGAGCCTTGTTTATCAGTAAAGATGAGATCACACAGGTCAGAGTCAGCTGGAAGATCACACTCAGGAATGCAGGGGAATTGCCAGCAATGTTTGGAGATTGACTACGCAAATGAGCTACTTCGCTCCCAGAGGAAAAACTGTAAGATGATTGACCTGGTGGTGCAGAGAAAACAGGACACAGTGCCACTGAAAACCGTAACCATGGAGGCCGCTGGGGTTTGGATAGGCTCTTAATGGAAAAAAAAATCTTAAAATAAAAATCTCAAAGCCAACCAATGGCGAGATTTCAGACCATCCCCTCTATGAACAGACAGACTGGACTGAGAGCACAAACCCTCAGAGCAGAGATGAGGTAGATAACGCTCTCAAAACTACAAGTGCAGGGAAGCCCTTGAGACAGATGCAGGCCGTAGACTGCAGCCACGCAGATGTTATTTACCACTCAGACATGTTAGGAAACGTGGCTTTAACCATGTTTGGCTGGAACCAGGATTGGCAGCTGCCTGTTGTTGTCAACAAGTCTGCACTGTTAACCTTGACCTGAGTCTGGTGTCCCGCTGGCCTCAGCGGGGCGTCATTCTAGCCCATACAGGATTTCCTCACTCAGCACGGCAGCTGCCTATTCTTAGAGGCATCGGCTACTGTCCTGACTCTTCTCACTTACTCTAATCACACACTGTAGTTATGAGCTCCACACCCTCACTAACACTCTGAGTTATACACCTTCACTCACACACCGTACTGAACTTATACATCCTCACTCACAAACCTTACTCAAGTTATACATCCTCATTATGACACTGTACTTAGTTATACATCCTCACTCACACACAGTACTGATGAGTTATACACCTTCACTCACACACCGTACTGATGAGTTATACACCCTCATTATGACACTGTACTTAGTTATACATCCTCACTCACACACAGTACTGATGAGTTATACATCCTCACTCACACACATTAACAATGAGAGGTAGACCCTCACTAAAACCCTCCACTGATGACAGCAGAGACCATCACTCACTCACCAGACTAATAAAGGCATCTTTAACTAATAACTAATACAGCACACAGTTTAAAAAGATTTCATCTCATACTGTCTTCAAGGAACCCATAAAACCAACAAAAGCCCCGTGTGCAGTGAGATCTGTCAGAGCGCGTGTGCGGCTCTGCGTGTGCGAGTGTGGGCTGTTTTGAGAGCCATCAGAGTGGACAGAGTGATGGCAAGGAGGATTAGCCAGGAGGATGAGCCAGCTGTGCCCCGCACACTAAGGACACCTGCGGGATATTTACCTTTACTTGTGCATGAGCCCAGCGAACCACAAGCTTCTTAGACAAGGCCAGCTTCCCGTTCAGGCACTGGATCGCTCGCTCCGCCTCCTGCAGGACGGAGTTGGCATTGTCATCATCATCATCATTCTCGTCCTCATAATCCTCATCATTAATAACCAGCACACAGTCAATTCTAAGAAAAAAATCGTTTTACATAATATGTTTTTCCGTTTTCATAAAAAATTTGGAATGCCCAGTAACAATGAGAAGCCAAACAATGTCCTCTGCCAACTCAGGACAGCTGAGAATATGTGCACTGAGGAATGTTCAGCCTGCAACTGCTCCTTTTCACTGTACAGCCCAGCAGCGAAGCTGCACAGCCTCGGGAGGACAGAGGACTGGCCTGCAGGGGGCGCAGGAGTGCCAGAGGAGACGTTAGTGAGCAGTGAGGCAGAGAATTCCCCACCGATTACCACCCTCCGTCCCTGGGAGATGGTATGACTGAGTGCCATCCCAAGAGGCTGCCAGCAGCAGTGGGCGTGGCATTGGCACAGATACCCCAGACCTTTTAGCAGGATTTGCCACAGCCTCATTCAGAAGAGGCCTGCCCATCAAGGAGACAGAAGTTCCTTTAGCCACCGTTTAGCAGTGTCACTTGTCATTAGTAAATCGCAGCCTGCTGTTTGATGTGCCATGAAAGACGTAGACTGACATCAAAATGACAGGATGACAATGCAGAGAACCCAGTCTCTCTGAATTGGCTTTGCTGTCAGGCTCTAAGTCACAGCTCACAGAAAACAGCATGTCAAAACCTGAGCACCACGCCAATGGTGATTCTGCATAAGACTGCAGTCTCAAATGAACATGACGAAGATTCTGAAACATACAGTTCCCAACCCAGGGGATTCCCTAACTCATTTACTAGCTGGCTGTGCACATGATGATTTCTGTACTACTTCTTATAACGTCCGTTTGCCCAATTATTATGAACATTTTTTTTTCTACATACCACATACAAAGATTATACTTTTGCCCTACAGTAAAGAAATATTCCAGTGCAATGTACTTTAGGAAATGCACAGGAGAAAATTGGACCAATTAACTCGGAATTTGTTGGAACAAAAGCCAGCATGCTAATCTAATTACTTGCCAGATTTTTAAAGATGGAGCGGAAATGTTCATTTCTGTATGAAGCTGCTTTAAGCACTGTGCCTCTTTAGACTGAATATAAATACTGGAGAGAAACAGATTTGTGTATTCTGGAAGCTTTTAGTATGGGAGAGCTTTATTGTCTGTTGCACACAGAAATTTCCTGCGCATCACAGTTAGCATCTCCATGCTATTCAGAACAAAAGGCAAGAAACACATTTTGCAGCAAACAATATCATAAAAGACAAGAATGCACAATACCATTAAAAGCTCTTTATCGTAAAAGGTCAGATATACACGCCTACCTCTTTAGTCTGGAAATTGACAAAACAGTACCCTCTGGGTTGGCCCTCCAGGGGGCCAGACTTGTGGAAAAGGAAATCAAACTGCTTCACCTTGCCAAACCTCTCCAGAAGCTTCACCAGGTGGTACCTGTGAGAAAAACACAGAACTTCTCAATCCACAGATATGTTGCTCAATTTCACTGCTGATGACACTCTGTTTCTTATTAAACAAACAGCTATTCAGAACAATAAGCAAACTATAAAAAGAAATGTATTATTCATGTACAATGGGCATTGAGATATTCAGCAATATGGAACGGCGTTCCTCTCTCCATGTGTCAAGCCCTAATTGGCATGACAGGGTCTTTACACCTTTGAGCAGCAATAAATCTTTTAATAACACAATACGAAGGATACAGCAAGAGGACAATGAGAAAATAAAGAAGAGGAAGTGAGAATTCCCACCAGAGCTTAATTCAAGAAAAACATTTACAACTGTGAACTGCATTAGAACCACAACAGCCTTCACCAGCCAATAGGACTCGTGGGAAATGAAACATGCCCGCCCCTCTGCCCGCCACCATCACCCTGGAAGCCACCATTCACTGTCGACGAAACACTCTGAACACCCCAATATGGAAGTGCTCCCCCGTGAGACACGTCCTATGACTGCACATGAGCGCACATGTTCTGGAATCATCCTGACTGCGCGCGCTATTGTTGTTTACTTCCCCGGCAGTATCAGGGAAACGCAGGAATGGAAACGGTCCAGCGCCGGAGGTGATCCTGAACACTTTGACACAGTGTTAGCGTTACACAACCCTACGTACTCCTCCCACAGAACATTAGCATTTGAGGAACATTGCACAACCCTAAATACTCCTGCCACACAACATAGCTTTAGAGGAGCATTGCACAACCCTAAATACTCCTGCCACACAACATAGCATTTGAGGAGCATTGCACAACCCTAAATACTCCTGCCACACAAAACAGCATTTGAGGAGCATTACACAACCCTAAATACTCCTGCCACAAAACATAGCATTTGAGGAGCATTACACAACCCTGAGCTCTGACCCTGCTCAGATCAATTAATAGTGGATGGTTGCTCGAGAAGCCAGCGCAACACTTTTCAGATTTACTACTTGCATGCTGCCCAGAGGAAACCAGTGGACAGCAATGTGAAAAAAAACATTTGCAAATTACAGGACTTGCCCAAGAATGGCAGAGACATCCCCTGCTATGAGGCCAAGAGGCCACATCGCAGAGCATGACAGAATGTATCTGATCAGGCAGAAAAGCAGAGCCTGTATGCTGGTACACGTTACACAGGCGTGCTTTACGGCTCTCCTATCTGAGAACAGAGTGGACAGAACCCGGGACACAACCACCAATACAGACAGAGGAAGAGCGTACATTCATACAACTTCTGCCTTTGTCATGGTTACACAACAAGCTTTTTTATTGTGTAGTATGGCCAGCAGAATACAGCAAACTGGCCTGTGGTAAAAATCTGACCACTAGTTCAGTGCCACAGTCAAGCTCTTCTTTAAATGAATGAATAGCACATGGACCAATTTATCACCAGAGATAAAGTGAATACAACCATATAAAAGGTCAACACACTACACTACACTGATCTGGAAATGTGATCTTACTGATTTATCAACTGATCCATTTAACAGAGCAATTCGATATAAAGCAAACATAAACAGACTAATTAGATCTATAATATAAATATCCCTTTGAGCCAGGACTATCCCTTGAACAGGGAGTGCATAACATAATAGCTGGAGTAAGTGACCTTGGGCTGACTCGACAGCAGGGACCGATCGATGACAAAAATCCAGGGAACTTGTTTTTTTTCCTGAGTGACAATCGAGGCTGCCTGGGAATTAGCTTGTGTAAGTGTCGGAGAGGTCGCTGGGATTGCCTTATTGTTTTGGCCGAGGCTATTTTTAATCTTGGAAAGGTATGAACGGCAGAAGTGGGGGGTCCTGGAGGCTGTATTAATGTCTTCCCCTCGCATCCCTGGGGCTTTTTCCAAGGAGCATTTCTCACTTTCCCAGACTCCACCCCTCCAGCCGAGAATGGAAGCTCTTCCTGTAATGGTGCAGATTGAGGAATTGATAGTGCCTGATATACAGAATCCACTTCTGGCTTTAAACAGACCACAATGTGCCTCTCGAGGGGCCCATTAAGACAGCTGAAGGACTGGTGTGGAGGAGTGGCCTCTTGACTCGAGGGTGTTCTGTGAAAGCGTGGGCCTGGGCCAAGGCAGCCATGTGCCAAGGTGCAGACGGAGCAGCCCAGCTTAACCTCCCGCGGTCGCCTTAAGGCTAACCCTGCGCACACACAGTCCTGATATCATCTGGTCACTCACAACCGGCGCACAGAACGTGCAGAGGATACAGCAGTGCAACAGGCAAAAAACGGCAACGCTCCTTTCATTTTAACTACATTCCATCTGCATTTTTATTTTTCCCCAGATTTGAATGCTCGCTTATAACTGAGGCCTGCCTCGCTGCTGCCACTGATTTCAGAGGGTGCAGTGCAGTAAACGCTTCCTTTGTATAATGTACAGCCAGCCAGCACTTCTCCATGCTGAAAGCAGGCATCAGCCACCTGATTGGGCATTGAGCTGCACAATGAGGTGGGGAGTTATGAGGTTATTATGGCCAATTACGCAGCACACCATGACTC